>NW_027040829.1:0-207500 GCF_037179485.1 Ochlerotatus camptorhynchus
GTCAATGTAAAATTAAAAGAAATGTAGTTAAAGAAGTTAATGGGTGAAGCAAAATTAGCAAACAATTAGATTGAATATTTAAAATAGCAGAAGACGGATATGTAAAATGGAAGGCGACTACGCATGAAGAATGTGGTTTTTATGAGCAAAAAAAAAATTATTAAAAAAGGAACGAGGCAAAAAAAAAGAACAAAGACTTAAAAAGGAAAATTTTAAAAATAAACAAGTTAAAGCCGAAGCCATCTCGAACCCCAACCTTTGCAGCCACCCAACCAATGAAGACCAAATAAATCATCTACAGCAACAGCAACAACAACTAGCTAGATCGCTCGCCTTATTAGCAAGCGAACACGAACAGCAGCAGCATTAACCGACCCAGAGCACCAAAATTGAATCCACACCAACGGCAGTAGCACTGACTGACCCAGCGCACCATCATCATCATCATCATCATCATCATCCACCTCCCGGCAACATTGTACTCGCACCACCCATCGACGCGATTGCACCGAGACTGTCGATGGCACCTAGAATGCCGACTCAGCAGCATACGCGACAACGACCCTTCAACGACGACGACGATAGCAACAAGAATGTTAGGATAAGTTAAACATATCAAGAAATAAAATTAATTCTGTTTCGATCTCGAACGAGTCAAGTCGTTATTTCAAAGTTTCCGAAGTTCTTAACTGGCGCAGTCTAGGTAGGATTGTGCTAATTAATCCGCGTGTGCAAGTAAACTGTGAGTTTTTCCGCTTCGAAGCCAACGAGGGAACATCGTTAGGCGTCAACGCGTTGCCGAGGGAACATCGGCAAATTGAGGATCACCCCAGAAGAAAGCACCCGGTCATTTGCACAACCTTAAGGATCTACATAGAATCGTAAGTAATTTTAATTAATAGTTTTAAAAAAACCCAAATTGGGACAACGCGAGTGAAAAGAGAAAGTTAAACGACTAGCAATAAATTTTAATTAATAGTTTAAAAAAAAACCCAAATTGGGACAACGCGAGTGAAAAGAGAAAGTTAAACGACTAGCAATAAAATCGCATGCTTACACGAAAAATGAGCGAGAATATTGCAGAAAGAATTCAAGAGCTAGAAAGGCTATTGGATCAACAACAGTTGCAGCTCGAAAGGCTACAAAATGGACCACGTAGTAACGTGGAACAAAGGCCTACGGCACCGGTAACAAATTTCGACCCCACTAAAATCCCCGATATCATCAAAATCATTCCCGGGTATAGCGGAGTAGAAAGAGAGTTACCTTCTTGGCTGGAATCAGTCGAGAAGAAACTCGAATGCGCAAAAACTTTTGTCCCTGAAGATAAGCTCGACCTAGTGATGCCAATTTGGCACTCGCTCATCCGAGATAAAATAACGGGAAAAGCAAATGAGGCCCTGCTAATGAGCAACACCGATTGCAAGTGGGAAGCCATCAAAACAAAACTCAAAGAAAGATTTGGTGACAAGCGTGACTTGTCAACAATTCTCAACAAAATACCTTACCTAAGGCAAAGTAACAAGAACGTAGAAGAGTTCTACGTTGAGTGCGATGGTCTGTTGTCAGACATAAACGCAAAAATCATGCTGGATGATAACATGAGATTGTGTGCACAAACTGTCATGGCATCTTATGAAGCTATGATAACCAATGCCTACATCGATGGGTTGCACGAGCCCATATCTTCCTTAACTAGAACCAGTAGACCAGATAGCCTACTGTCCGCCTATCAGCATGCACTAGATCAATCAAATGCAGCTAATAGGAGGAAAGAAAGGACCAAAATCGAAACCAAATCAAACCCTGAACCTTCAAAATACCCTAGACCTCAACCAATTCCATTCCGAAATGGAGTATGGAATCAAACCATACGTCCATCTTATCCTCCAGGTTTTAACCCAAACACACGAGCACCCTTACCTTTCAATAACTACGGAAACAATCCGAATACCCGCCCACCTTATGCCTCGGGTAATAATAATTTCCAACGTGCACCTTATCCTTCAGGAGGATATAACAATATGAATAATCAATCTCGACCTGGAGACCAAACCCAAATTCAGGGAAGCAGGCAATACCCAGCCATAAAACAAGAAGTACCCTCAACTTCCAATTTTAAAAAGTACCAAAGCATTAACGTTCACGATGAACAATCCATCCACGAGAATAACGACTGGATCGATAGCCAAGAGCAAAACTCTAACAATGAGTTTTACCAAGATCAACTGACCCAAGAAAATTACCCTGAGTCGGACGACTTAAATTTTCAGTCAACTCCCAGCGAAGGAACAGAAACATAGAACCTAATAATTTCCTACCCTACATCGTAATAAATACTCCTGCAGGACCTTTAAAATTTCTTATTGACACCGGGGCCAATAAGAATTACATAGATCCAGCAAAAATATCGCCGAAACATATTCAAAACTGTGATGCTACATGTGTGAGCAACATAAGTGGACAATTCCAAATTAATCAAATAACAAATTTATCTGTATTCAAAAATAAAGCCCCATTAAGTTTCAAATTATTTAAATTCCACCCATTTTTCGATGGTTTAATAGGTTACGAGTCTCTTAGTACTCTTCAAATCGAGATTGTAACTTCAACCAATACTTTAAGATTTCCTGAATATTCCATTCAAATGTCTAGGAAATATCCAGACTCCTTCTCAGTGACTTTGAATGCACTAGAAGAAACCCCTATTTCATTGAACATCAATCTAGCGAAAGGAGATTTTTATATCGAACATCCTCTTCCATTGACGCACGATGTGATGGTTCTTCCAGGAGTTTACACTGCCAATAACAATAGAGCCCATGTTCTACTAAAAAACTGTTGTAATTTTCCAGTAAAAATTTGCCCCAACCAAGTAATTTGTTCAGAGCTAAATAATTTTGAAGAGCAACCTGAAATTGAAAAGAATGAACGGGAGTTTATATTTAATTCTTGCACGATTGACCCAAGGTTGAAAAATCAACTTCGCGTTGATCATTTAAACACTGAGGAAAAAAACAAACTTTTGAGTCTTATTTCTAAATACCCTGGTATTTTTTACATTGAAGGAAACGATTTAACGTTTACCAACGTTGTAAAACATAAAATTGAGACTAGGGACGAAATCCCTACTCATGCAAAAAGTTACCGATATCCCTATTGCCATAAGCAAGAGGTGCAAAATCAAGTAACAAAAATGCTAGCTCAAGGCATAATAAGACCTAGCACATCTCCATGGTGTTCACCCATCTGGATTGTGCCAAAAAAGGTCGACGCTTCGGGTAAACAAAAATGGCGTTTAGTTGTCGATTATCGTAAGGTCAATGAAAAAACGATAAGCGATAAGTACCCGCTTCCAAACATCACTGAGATACTCGATAAGCTCGGTAGATGTCAATACTTCACCACACTGGATCTTGCCTCTGGTTTTCACCAAATAGAAGTTCATCCTGAAGATATACAGAAAACGGCGTTTTCCGTCGACTATGGGCTATATGAATACCTTCGTATGCCCTTCGGCCTGAAGAACGCACCAGCGACTTTTCAACGCGTAATGGATAACGTGTTGAGAGATCTAGCAGGCAAATGTTGCCTAGTTTATATGGACGACATAATTGTCTTTTCAACATCCCTGCAAGAACACATAGAAAATCTGAATAGAATATTTAAAGCTCTCGAAAAAGTCAATTTAAAAATTCAGCTTGACAAGAGCGAATTTCTGGAAACGGAAGTTGCATTCTTAGGTCATATTGTTACGGACCAGGGAGTTAAACCAAACCCCGACAAAATTCATGCAATTCAACATTGGCCTATTCCGAAGAACCAAAAAGAACTTAAAAGTTTCTTAGGTAACTTAGGCTACTATAGAAGGTTCGTTCGTGATTTTGCTAAAATCACGAAACCCTTAACAGCACAATTACGCAAGGGCGAAACTGTTGAGCATACGCCATTATTTATAAAAACCTTTGAAACATGCAAAAGTTTGCTTACACATAGTAACATTTTGCAGTACCCAGATTTTGAAAAACCATTCGTGTTAACCACAGACGCGAGCAATTTTGCTTTAGGAGCAGTTTTGTCACAGGGAAATATTGGAAAAGACAGACCTGTTGCATTTGCTTCTAGAACCTTGTCGAAGACCGAAGAAAATTATTCGGCAATTGAAAAGGAATTGTTAGCCATTGTGTGGGCTGCCCAATACTTTCGACCCTACCTTTTTGGTAGGAAGTTCATGCTCTATACGGATCATCAACCCCTAACATATGCATTAAACTTAAAAACGCCTAATTCTAAGCTCGTTAAATGGAGGCTTCAACTAGCAGAATACGATTTCGAAATAAAACATCGACCAGGCAAACAGAATGCCGTTGCCGATGCATTATCCCGAATACCAAGTACAATCAACTTAAACGAAGAATGTTCAGATACGAACTCAGTCCACTCAGCAGACACTGACGTTTCAGAGTTTATTCAATGTACCGAATTACCTATAAACGTGTTCCACAATCAAATAATTCTTAAATTTGGCACTGCAAACTCTGAAACATATCAAGAAATATTTCCAAAAGTTCATCGTCGAGTTATAACCAGAAGTCATTTTGGGACCCCCGCATTAATAAATATTTTTAAAGAATGCATGAACTTCAAAAGGCTGAATTGCATACGATGTCCTGAAAACCTTATGGAGTCAATCCAAACAGTCTACCGTACATACTTCAGCCGATGTAGAACTTTCCGCGTAAAAATTACGCAGAAGATGTTAATTGATATCCCTGATGAAGTCGAACAAGATTTGCTTATAGAACAAACGCACGAAACCTCTCATCGAGGAATTCAAGAAAATCATGCCGAAATTCTGAGAAGGTATTACTTTCCCAGAATGAAAGCAAAAATTAGGAAGTATGTCATTTTGTGCAAAACATGTAACAAAATGAAATATGAAAGGAAACCCTATCAAATCCAGCTAGGAGAAACGCCTATTCCTAAAAAACCATTGGAAATTGTCCATATGGACATTTTTATATCACAGCCGAGCATATTTCTCTCAGCTGTAGATAAATTCTCAAGGTTTGGAACTTTGATTCCAATCAAATCGAGATCTATACCCGATTTAAGAAAAGCATTAATCAAATACTTCTCTCTCTATGGGCAACCAAACCTTATCGTTTCCGATAATGAACCGGCCCTAAAATCCATTGAGGTCCGAGGAATGTTAAACGACTTGAACATTCAACAGTACTTCACACCAGTGAATAATAGTGAAACCAATGGCATAGTTGAACGATTTCATTCAACTTTGGTCGAAATATTCAGGTGTAACAGACATAAATACGAAAATCTCTCTCTTAAGGAGATGTTTCTGTTATCATGCACACTATACAATAACGCCATACATTCCTCTATCAATCTAAAACCCCGTGAAGCATTTCTAGGGATTAAAGATGGTGAAGAAAGACCATTGAATAAGCAACGACTATTACAAGCTCGTGACAAATTTTATGATGAAGTAATAGTCACAATGTCCAAAACCCAAACCAATCAACACGACTATCACAATTCAAATAGAGAAAAACCACCTACCCTCGAAACAGGACAGTTAGTATTCCTTCAAAGTCAGGGGATAAAGTCAAAACGCAGAAATCGTTTCGAACCTGTGGTTGTCCAAAATGATCAAATGCAAACTTTTGTCGATGAGAACAATAGAAAATTACATAAAACTAAAATCCATCGCATAAGGGAATAGCTTCCAATAATTGTCCATACTTCTTTTAGAATCCCAAATTCCGAAATGAACGATCGATCGAGCGACGAAATTTTGTACAGTCTATGCTACGCACAGATTCTCAAAATCTCATTCATTATCAGAGATAGACCTTCCAATCCCTCAAAGGAAGAAGCCAAAGCGCAGCTTTCGATTTGCGAATCGTTGTTCACGCTCGCTGCAGCAGCTGCCCTGCGCCAAGGTATGAGGAGAGGAACTACCAAGGCATTGGTAGACTTAATGGACAAAATTAAAGAGTTCATCGAGTGAAATGTCCAAACTAGACATAAAATTGTAAGGACCGAAGTATTCTACCTAACCACAACACTAATAATACTGAGCTCTCCAGTGGCCGCTAGAATGTCATTGGTTGATGCACATAATAAGCACTAATCTTACTAAATTTAATCACTATACTTGGAATGGTCACTATTCCTTAGCCTTACATTATATAATTTCTACCCGACTAGACTAATATGAATCTCTTTTTAGGTTCCATCCTTGAAGTGGAAAAGACAATCAAAAAGAACACCGTGCTTACTATTCCTTAGATTGGACTAATATGAATCTCTTTTTAGGTGACTAATCTTTGAAGAGGAAAACACGGGAACCCAAGAAGTTGTTCTCTGTAAGTTACGTACCTCATCGAGACACTATAACAATGACATCGACTGTGGTAATACTACTAGTATTCATGACATCGACTATTGCTGGTTCGAGCATACAACTACACGACTTGAGCAACAATCCAGGGTTGGTATCTCTAAATTTAGGACACGGACGTATTCAAGTAGGTTCGCATAAAATTTTTCACGTGATCGACATTTCACATTTAGAACCAATTATTCTAAAATTGAACTCAATAATAAACGACCTCAAAGTATTCAACTTCAGAGATACTATAAAATTGCTCAATAGGAAGCTAGAAACCATTCACGTGATTTACAATAATATTATGCCTCTATCTAGGCAAAAACGAGGCTTATTTGATGGAGTAGGAAACATGATAAAAGTAATAACAGGAAATTTAGATAACAATGACTTATACAAAATTAACCACCAATTTGAAACATTGTCCAAGAAAAGTAATGCCTTAATAACGGCAAACAATGAGCAAGTAAAAATTAATCATAAAGTGCAGGATAGAATGAACAGAATCATTAAGGAGCTGAAAGAACATCAGAAAATAATAGTAAAAAACTTTGTTAAATACAGACATAATTTTATTAATGACAGGAACAACACGGAAGAAATCGCAATCCTCAAAGAAATTTTCAATCTCAATGTAAACCTAGATCTCGTAAAAGAATACCTTTATAATATATTTGAATCAATACAAATGTCTAAAGCAAAAGTTATCTCAAAAAATATTCTCACAACCGAAGAAATATTAGAAGCAATGTCAATTTTGAAAAGTGAAAATGTTACTGTTGATAGTTATGAACAAGCCATTGAATATCTCGAACTGATTGTACTTCATAGCAATACCAAAATTGTATTTGTAATTTTAATACCAACTCTGAAGGACGCCATCTTCGAACATCAACTCATCGAGCCGGTTGTCAAAGAAGGAAAGGTGTTGAATCTATTCGTGAACGAAGCATTCACCAACACTAAGGAAACGTATCTTATAATAGGTGACTGTCAGCAAATTGGAAACAATACTATCTGCAGCAAAGATCGACTAAAGGATGTTTCATTCGACACATGCTATTCCAAAATCCTTCGAGGATTATCAGGTAATTGTGAACTTGTCGAATCCTCGGCAAAAACAGAAATCAAGCAAATAAGTTCCAATTACATTATCATCGATGGTTTGAAAAGTCTGCCAATCACAACAGACTGTGGACTTTCGAATCGAAATATTTCCACAGCCACACTCATTTATTTCAAAAACTGCACAGTGGTAGTTAATCACACATCATTTACCAACATAGAGTACTTTACTCGAGATTCTCCAGTACTAATTCCCTTAAATGGTTTACAAATAACTGGGAAGACTGTAGATACGAACATAACTCTACATAAATTGAAGGAGATACATCTCGATACTCGGAAACAGCTTCTTGCTTTACGCAAGCAACATCAACATACAACAATTGGAACATCCATGGTCATAATAACCATTGCGATAGCATTTGCCTTTTATCTGTTCAAAGATCGTTTCAGTCACAAGCCAAATTCATCGTCCAAAATTGTCGAACCGGGACAGTTCGAACTGGAGGAGGGAGTAGTTAAAGCCGAAGCCATCTCGAACCCCAACCTTTGCAGCCACCCAACCAATGAAGACCAAATAAATCATCTACAGCAACAGCAACAACAACTAGCTAGATCGCTCGCCTTATTAGCAAGCGAACACGAACAGCAGCAGCATTAACCGACCCAGAGCACCAAAATTGAATCCACACCAACGGCAGTAGCACTGACTGACCCAGCGCACCATCATCATCATCATCATCATCATCATCCACCTCCCGGCAACATTGTACTCGCACCACCCATCGACGCGATTGCACCGAGACTGTCGATGGCACCTAGAATGCCGACTCAGCAGCATACGCGACAACGACCCTTCAACGACGACGACGATAGCAACAAGAATGTTAGGATAAGTTAAACATATCAAGAAATAAAATTAATTCTGTTTCGATCTCGAACGAGTCAAGTCGTTATTTCAAAGTTTCCGAAGTTCTTAACTATCATAATACTACGAAAATTACTCAGAGGTAACGAGACCACAACGACAGGCCTGAAGGACGAAAGGATTGTGTTTAGGGCACTGTGGGATTTGTGAATTTATCCTCCGGGTGAGAATTACCCAGCGACACTGGAACGTCAGAGGAGCAATTGAAGACGATAGTGATGGCGAAACGAGATCTACCAAAGAGAAATCATGCGCCAACGTACTCGTATTTGGACTTATAGGATAATATCTCAATGCATCTCAAATTCTCTCAGTTTCCGAGCTGTTAGATTTACAGCACCCAAATTTCCATAACATGCAACAGTGTCGAATTTTCAATACAACAAATACTTTTGTTGTAGCCCACCAAGTTGACACTTAAGCCAATTGACAAAATGGAGATGTGAAATAGCAACAACCGACTTGCGCACATGTTGCACTAGAATGTTAACGTGTGATTGAATTCTCACCACATGTTTTCTTTCCGCATAGCGTTGAATGAAAACTCTACCTTGCTTCTTTTCCCTTCCCTAATAAAATTGTTATAGTTAGTTTGCTTAACGACGTGTTCCGGATATTATCCAAACCATTTGTGGAATAGTTCTATCATTTGGGTTATCATTCGTTTATGGTATTTTTCATTGGGGTTCCATTTCGGTTACATTCGCCTATGTACTTCTTTGTACGATAGCGAGTGTATTGGTTCATGATGTTTTGTAAACCAGACAAGGTACCTCCCACAGACTACTTGAAATGTGTAGAGTTTAAGTTTCGTTAGCTTAAGCTAAAGAAATAAAAATTATTACTAACCGTTACGCTAACCGAAATGCATGCATTCTCCAGAACAAGTATCACAGCCAAAATGTACATTACATGGCTGACCGTGAAGCGGTAGTAAAAATGAGTTAGACAACCAATAGTTAAAGCGAGTTGAAACACCAATAGTTAAAGTGAGTTAAAACACTGGTGGTTAAAGTGATTTTGAACAAGTGAAACCAACATGGGTACCGAGGAATGTAAGGAACAATCCCCCAAGACCATGGGTGACCAAACAGTGACGATTGTGGAGAACCAGCAGGTTCACAACGAGTTTCATGTCAATCATGAACTGAAATTAAACATTATCTTAATAATGCTCACAGTTCACGCAGTAATAGCAGTCGCAAAAATACTGCTGCAATGTATGCGTAAAACCATGGACAAAGTAGCGCAAAATCCCGTGATGACACAAAACGTTTAATCGTTACAAAAAAAAAGTAGACCGAACAGAGTGTGTGTACAACCAAATAAACGTTACTAAATAAAAAATTAAACTGTACAATCTGTTACTGTTAATCGAATCGAATCGAAGTTAAAGCCGCACAACTAGGTTTTAATAAATACGAGCATAAACCCCAAGAACAAAAATACTACGCGCGCGGAGCAGAAGAAAAGTGCAAACGCGTAAAAGTGTAACAATCTAAAATACAACTGCAGCAGAGACCACTGTCGCCAGGAGTCGGCAGGCGGGTTTACATGGAACGTTACGGATGAGTACGGGCGTGCAGCAGCTGGATAATCAACAACATAGTTATAACAATAAAAAGTATTTAAGAATAGTTAAGATAGTGATACAGTATTGAATTCATTTTTCAAGACACATTGAATTTGGTTTATTTTATCTGGATCTTGTTGATTGGAATGGTTATCAACCATTACATTAAATTATATGTTGTGAATGTGTTTTGTCCTTAAATGGAAGATTACTTGAAATTCCAACAATCAAAAAATCAATTAATACCAAGTTGAAAGAAGAAACCTTGAAAACCAAATTAAAACTTACTAATGAACTATATGGCTCAATTTCAAACCGGATGGATCAAGATGAGGAACTTTTATCCGAATATCAACTAAATACCTACAATTTCAACAAATTCTTCTTATTAATATACATTTTAAGTTTTTAAATTTGGAAAATTAGGGAATAAACATAAGTTTTCTAATCATCTTACGCCATCTCCTTATCCATTTAAAGTAGGCAAAGTTAATACTAACGAAATGACGGATCCAGTATTTGACATTAAACAGGCAACAGCCATCGTGCAACCGTATGATAGCAATGCCGAAAATCTTGATTCGTTTGTGGATGCAGTAAAACTACTTAAAGATGTGCTACTAACACAGGTAGCAACGGCCATTAGACTCTTAAAGCCAGATAGACTGGCAAAGCCAGGATTGGTATGCAAAATGATTATAATACCATTGATGAACTTATCAATGATATTCAGCAAAGATGCAAAGGTACACCTCACCGGAAAATATTATTTCTCAAATGAAAGCAATAAAAATGAAATCTAATGAAATCGTGAGAGCTTATTGTGTCAGCATTGAAAAATGCTATGTAAAATTGAAATCAATTTACATAAACCAACAAATACCACCAGCAGTAGCTTAAACAATGGCTCGAAAGGTTGGTATTGATACACTAATTAACGGTATCAATAACCAGGAAGTAAAATTAATTCTGAAGGCTGGAACATTCGCCAGCCTGGCCGAAGCCATTACCAAAGTTAATGAAAACAGCCAAGAAACAGCACAGGGGACTCAGATATTGTCCTTCGCTAAGGTAGCGGGACAACAAGCGACCCGAGGAAATTTTAGAAGAGGATCAAGAGGGGGATATAGACAATATAACAATAATAGGCAAAGTTGACAGTGGCAACTAACTATGGTACTGTTCAGATTGAATAGATAAACGTATCCCCGGATTCGAGACATCAACAAACAATCATGTATACTGTTTCTGGTGTGTAAGCCATAATATTATGGATGCAATAGTTGTCAACTCTGATGGGAAGATCAACTTGATCTCGTAAGCGAAGAAAGATCGCGTGAATAATGCGTTTTAAACGGTATCAAAACGAAATTTTCAATCAGAAAACTAAGCGATGTTGGCATTTCGAACCTAAGCAAAAGTAATGCCATAAACAAAAGAAGCTAGATATGTGGAATAGATCGTAGCAATTTTTAAAGAAACCGAACGGAAGCGTGTTCGAGAAGCTGCGGCTACATCAACAGAGCAAGTTACGATGATGATGATGATGATGATGATGATGATGGATATGCCATTCCCATCCAAACAATAAACAGAACACAAATTCAATCATACTAAACAAACAATTCATCCCCAGGCAGCAAAGCCAACGCCCGGGTAAAAATAATGCAATTATGCAATTCTAAACGAGCCATATGTGTAGCCACTCGGTACTGGACTTGCAGCGCTCTTTCACCCTCTATCCACCGTTCATGTGTTGTCCGAGGTGGTTCGCGCAGCACGAAAGGTTCCGAGTGACAACGCCGGGCGCTCAACCGAAATATATGCAATATAACTGATAATGCTAGGATAAGCATTTTTGTCGCTGTGTGTCCCTCCAGTCGTTTCACTCTTTAATGATATGACTCTTTTTAACATATAGGAAACATTGTAAACCATTGTATAAAAGGAACATGCATTTTAATAAACAGAAATTCTAATTCTAGAGCTGGACTCTGACTGGGTTCACCTCGGTCAGACCAATAGAAACTCTATTGTGATAACAAACGATACAAAATACGTCCGAATCTAAAGAACAAGATCAAGACGTCAAACAGGTGGGGGACCAATAAGTGACAGTGATAGTAAATCATCAAATCTACACATAATATAACTCTCAGCATGAGGTGATTCTGTGGATAATAATAGCAATGGTAGCAACGTTGCTAATTATGAAAATTTAAAAATTAGCAATTGCATATTGCAAAAAGCAAGCGTTTAAAACAGCAAACATTCAAAATGTGTAGAACAAACTTAACATTTTAAAGTGAAAAGGACAAACAAAAAACAGTGTAAAAATGTAATGCAAAGAAGGAAAGAATATATTTATGCACTGAGCGTCATCAACAAGTGCTAATCAATCATTAGAAAAACGAAGAAAAAAACAATACAATGAACATTGCACTGTGTTCATTGTGTAGTGTACCTACATGCTTCCATCAAAATTTAACATAGACACATTAAGCAACGCTACTTCAGTGTCAGCATTTTGGCATAACCAGCAAGTATGAGAACGATTGCCTCCATCGTGTCTCACCGTAAATTGTTCAACTAAAAATGACTCCTCGTCAGCATGTTTCAAGTCAGGTAGCTGGTAACTATGCATAGAAATAAAGACAGCACATTCTAACTCCAACATCGGTTGTGTTTTTCTAGAAAAGAAGTGAAAAAAGAGGAAAAGATAATAGGATGTACTCGTGTACACGCGCAAGCTCAAGTTACCAGCACATTCCATCGACTACGTGGACCATGTGCACATTATGTACACATTTGTTGCCTTCTCCAGTATATCTGATAATAAATAAATTCATTCTAGTTTGAACTACTAACCGAGTCGGATGTAATTAATTATTCTAGCAATCCGAAAACCGCGAAACATCTCAGTAGTAAGTATTTCCGAAGAAATATTATTATTATTATTTATCTTTATTAGGGAGGTTTTCAGCCTGGGGCTGGTTCGCCTCCACCTTCCGAAGAAATAGTAAAGCAGTGTGCAGAACATTTTCAAAGGGAAAAAAGATATTGACAACGTTCAACCCAAAAGAGAACATCTGCGACAAAAGGAGAAATAGAAAGCTAAGGAAGCAATAAGTGTAGCTATTTTCAACTTGGGAGCTGGAGCTGCCCTAAAAGCCGAGAATCGGAATCAAATAGACTTGTTGCTGTGGGATTACGTGGGATTAACAATGAACATTAATGACTACAAGGACCGGATTATGAATTTAATGAATTCAACAGAACCGAGGAGGAGTAATTGGATTCAACAGAACTGAGGATGATGTTAAGCTGCTTCCTTGAAATGGTATCCAATACTTTCTACAATGACGTAGTCGTTAATAGTCTTATTTTTAACAACAAATACTAAATTAGAACTTTTATTTTAGGAAATGGAAAAGGAACGGAAGAGAACAAAAACTAAATAGAAACAGTTCGAAAACTGTAAGTAATTTTAGAATTATATTTTTAACGTGATGGAATGGATGATTTTTTCAAAATTCAATATGTAATAATAAAATTGCATCAAAAATTAATAAAAAAAAAAAACAAAAATATAAAACTTCCACAAGAAAAAACAAAATTATGGAAATTTCAAAATTCAAAGAAGAACTAAATCGTCCTTAAGAGAATCGAAATTGCAAAATGAAGTTAAAATATCATTAATAAACAGATACAAAAAATTACGTGGGAAAAGCTTGAAAATCGTAAATGGAAAAAGTTTAGATAAAATCGCTGTAGTATATACAATTGCAGGGACATTCCTTTATATAACGTCGGTCTCTGTTCCGCAATCTAGTGCCAATCACCGGCGGACATCGATTGCCATCCATTGACGGCAATCGAATGTGCATCAACATCAATACCTGCGTAGGATATCGCACCCATTCAAACACACATGAGCCGGGACCAACGGCTTTACTTCCCTTCCAAAGAAAGACGTGACCAGAGTATGCCTCAGAAAAATCCCACCGACCTCGGCTGCGATTGAACCCATAACCCACTCACTTGGCCAGGCTTCAGAATCATTCAATGAGCGCACTGCCCTATACTCCAAGTTCCTTTCTTTCCAATTCACCCCAAATTATATACTTTGCCCATGGATTAATCACAATGAAATATTGTGACAGAGCACGGTTTTGAGGTTACTCGAGTATTAAATAATATAGATCCTATTTAGGATTACATCTGAAAAATCCAAATTTGAGCAACGCCCCCACTCAGTTTTCGGCTCCGTGGAGTCCTTTGGACATTTGACACTAACCAATAAACTAATCGAAAAAAAGGGCAGACCTTGCGAAGATCTGGGTATCGGCACTCCAGTCATCTCATTCTTACTGTAGTGTTCGACCAACCGAGTGAAACCCGTTTTGCTATTGGGCGACCAAACTGTTATACGCAGGCTTGAAGTTAGAATAAAGTCCTTTTCCTGTCTCTTTTGGTTTGTAGACAGTAAGGAAGACAGACGTATTTTACCTACTAGCGAAAAGTCTTGATATTAAGAACATTTCACTTACATATATGACAATTAAGATAAGCGACAACATGTAAAGAAGACAAAAATTGTAGAACTGTCTACACTGATTGACGACAAATAAATAAAAAGTCAAGATTGGATACCGCATAGTACAAGAAAGCCTTCTTCAGTATAAAAACTCGCTCAATCAAAACGACCCATGTATGCCAAACCTGCTACAACCAAAAGTATAGCTGCTCCAATAAGCGCTAGCCATTGACAGATCAGCATAATTGTTTGTAAACAAAGGTGCAACCGATATCTCCACCCTGAGTTTTGTTGGATTACGACGGTGAAGCACCGCAAAAACGAAAACGAAATTGGGTTCCTTGATCTTCGTCCTTTTCATCTATGACTTGTATCTTCAAATATCATCTGGAATACTGCTCTTTGCCAACGATCTCGTTAACTACAAAGTCGTTAAGTGTTTATTGGACTATGTTATTTTGCAGGCAGACATCGATGTCCTTTCGCGATTGTGCAAAGGGTAGAAGTGTTAAGTGATAACTTTTCCCATCAATCAACGCTACAATGTTGAAACTGAATTAGGTAGCTGTAACGTGCGCAGTCTACCCGTGATATGGGAATTATCATCTACACTCAAAAAATAAATCACATTTCCAATGGAAAACATCCATTAGAACTTCACATAACTTTCATGTGATCTAATAATTGGGAATTGCACTAAAAAATCACATGAACCTTATGTGTCCAATGAAATGTATGTGATTTATCACATAGAATTCATGGTATCATATGAATGTTATGTGAATTTCAGATAAAAATAATTAATTTTGTTATTGGAAAAATATCATGTGCGTTCCCAATGGAAACTATATGATTTTTTTTTCGGTGTATCATTCGATTCAACGAACACATCACCACCGTTACTGTAAACATCTGTTTTCAGTTCTTGGGTTCATCCGCAACAATGGATCACAATTCACCGCCTTGTACACGCTAATAGCTTACCATCCCTAAAACGTAACTTTACTATTACAAATTGTTGTCTGCGTTGTTAGCCCCTCTTCCCATCAATGATTATTGATCATATACATCAAAGGAGAGACATACAAATTTGACCAATCATTAAGGCAATCCGTGAATCACTAGTTAAGAATCGCTACCTTACTTCATTTTAATACGCGCTACGATGGCCGCAGCCGAACTTGAACAATTGATGCCCGATGACGTAGGACTAGAATCAACGGTACTGGGTGGTGCTGGTGCTATTTTTACAAGCTTCGATTTTGCCCCACGTGCCACCTTTGTAACTCTACCAGATGTGATGAGAGATACAGTGTTGTTGTTGTTAATGTTGGCACCCGGCACAATGCTACTACTATTACTGCTGCTACTACTACTACTACTCGTAGGTGATGCTTTGATTGCAATGGACTTGGTAGTCATAACTGTCGAGCTTGTTGAGGTAGCTCCATATGGTGCCGGAGATGGGGTTCCAGAAGCACGATCCAACTCCATCATTGCTTCCTGAATGGCGCGTTCTAGTTGAGAATTCAGCTTTCGTCCCCTGGAGATAAGAAATAAATCATTAGAATTTAATAGTATATCATCGAAACTAATGCAAACTACTAGAAATGTCAAAATGCCAAACATAAGGCTTAAAGAGGTTCAAGCACTGAGCAACTAATTTGACTAACTGTATCTCTATATCTACTGGTAATGTCCTGCCAATCTTAAAGCTATATTATTCTCACTTTCTGGCGTCCTTCTGTGCTCGGTGATGAGCTTCGAGGCCTTCGGACAAGGTTTTCAACCCGTTTACGGCGACCATTTCCGCATTTGGACGGCCACCGAACCAACGGACCCAAACGCAATCCACGGGAATCGTACGGCCATCATCCGGAGAGTCTATCACTTTGCCTGGCCAAGCCGGAAAACCACGAACTGCTCCCCAGACCAGCTCACCAACGCTGAATGATCTCGTTGTTGCCCCGTTAGCACTGCTATGTGTGGCACCGGGAGAAACGACCGGACTTGGACTCGGTGCTGTATTTTCTTGCACAGAAACTTGCGTTGGTGGGTCTATCGTAGAAACATTTATCATTATTATAAATTAATGACGTTCGGTTTTTTCTAATACATTAAGTTTGTTAATGCCACAACACACACTGTACAAAAGTGAGTAACGAAATGAATAGGATCGATGATATTTGTGAAGCCTCTTGCACCGTATTAATCATTGCCAAGCACCGCACCGCTTCATCACACAAATGAGGACAATTTTCTGAATGTCTCGCAAGGACTGAATGGAAATTATGAATATTGGGAATTGTTTCAGCCAGGTATTTTCCATAGACAGTGACGTGATGTTGGTGAAACTAACATAATCAACATTATGTTCTAGTCAATTATATACCTACTTTATAATTAATAATTTAAAACAAAACATTATTAGCTCTCAAAAAAGTGTTAAATTGTTTAGATCTAGGGAAATCTATATTATCCAAAAAAAGGTCGTTTGTCAAAAGCCGTTTAGGAAAAAAAAACTATAGACTTAACATATTCTTACTGCTTTCATACCTAAGTCAAATCTAGAAAATCCATGTTCCACGCCTGCCTGTGAAGTCAGCTCAACAAACAATTTTAGAAACAGACTAGCTTACACAGGCAAACATTAGCTTTATAAGGCGCTTTTTGCATGTGTAAGCTAATCTACAGCTAAAATTGTTAGTTGGGTGATGAACTCACTCCCTAAATAATGTAAATATGTTTAGAAAGGGCTCTGGAATGTATCCGAAACAGAATTTGATCCAGATTCTTAATTAACAAGATTACCAGCTTATCGTTGTCATGCCCAAGGAATCAAAAATATCTCCAAATGGCAAAACGACAAGCGCAACGAACCGAATGATAACGCTATGTCAGAAGTGGAAAGCAATAATGATATAATCTTCTTCCTTCTTTTTCATGAAAAGCAGCCCGTGCGACACAGCTCACTCGGGGCGGTAGAAGGAAACGAGCAAATTGTTGGCAAGCTGCTTCACGAAGTAAAGCCGAAGATGATACACGTGTGTTAATGGGAATTTTTGTGTTAAGTCTTTTCTCGATTCAGATCAAGCTATGTCCTAATCCGTGTATATTGCAACAAAGGAGGCAAGCAATATATTATTATCCTTCTACCACTCCGATCGAGCTTTGTTACATAGCGAGTTTATCATGGTAGTCGTAGCAACAGTTTTGTCGGTATCGTTGGTTGCTTTATGTGTTTGGATGCGCTGGTCATGCCACACTTGATCTTAAAGTTTTCTGGAAATTGTTGCATTCACTTGACTAGTGCTCAAACTGTAGTAAAATGTTAAGAACACTACTATTGATCAACCCATTGGTACCGAAACTTCGAAGGCCGCAATCATGCCATTGTTTCCGGTTTGATTTACACGATGTCTTCCAATATTTTGACAGCAACAATTATAAGTTAAGATCAAAAAAAAAATTCTCGTATTGCCCCAAGAAGGGTATGCCCATTTCGCTCCTAGGGATAATGCGCGATAAAAATTACTCCATTACCACGGGAAATTGCAAACATCAGTGCAATCATTCAGAGCAACTGTTTAGTGAAAGTAACAGTGATCAGTAATAGCCCCCGGTAGTCGTTGCCCCGTCGGTGCGGACGCTATTCCCACTCCGGAGCTGACGATAACCACCCGACGCTGGAAGGAGACTGGAAGAGGGTCGCACAAGGGTGAGAACACCCATCCCCCTGTGGACGACGAGGGAAGAAAGGATAGTTCCAGTATCGGGACGGACAAGGGAAATTCAGCCCATTCCCCGAAGGATTTCGCGGGAACAAAGAAAATCGCAGCATCTCTGGAAGATGCAAGCAACATCAAAGTACAGTCAAATAATACCAATGCTCCCTCCGTTGGGACATCCCTGCCCTGGGTGGGTGGAACGCCTCCACCTGCCCTTGGTGGGGCTCTATCTCATTCGGCATACGTAACCGATTCCTCAACCGACTTAACCGACCACGATTCCTCCAGCAGCTTTAATATAGATCCGCCTGACGACCACAGCGGTAGTTTGCACCACAGCCACACCGGGTCCACCGTATCGAACAGCCCGTACCCCACACCGGCCTTGCCCAAGTCAGCCAACTGTATACTCCAATGGAACGTTAACGGCTTCCTGCAGCGGATTGGAGAGCCTCATCGAACAGATGAACCGCTCCCTCGGCGGAAGATACAACTGGACAAAGAAAAGCGGTAGAAATTTCCGACACTCCGTAGCCATTGGGGTACTAAACACGGTACCTTTCCGGGTTATCGACTTAGACTCACAATTACTCATACTCGGGGTTCAACTTACAGAACCAGTCAACATCACCGTTGCCTGCATTTATTTGCCATGTGGACGAATCGGTAACCTCAACTGTCAACTCAGCGAGACCCTAATGAAATTACGTGAACCACGCACCCTAGTTAGGGACGTCAACGCGCACCACTCAAATTGGGGTTGCCCTCGGTGAACAAGCGGACTGGGAAAGCTACGGTGCTACTGTGGAGACTCTACTACTACAGTGGAACCCGGACAGTATCGAGGACCTCTCGGACGCCATATACGAAGCAGCAACGGCCACCATCCCCAAGCGCTAACATGTTGTATGGCCAAAGTCCTAGAGCGTATGGTCAATCGAAGACTGAAGCAACACCTCGAAGCTGGAAATTTCCTTGATCACCGACGGCACGCTTTCCGACAAGGTTTCGGAACGTCCACCTATTTCGCAACCCTAGGGGAAGTTCTTCAGAACGCCTACGACAGTGGCCTGCACACCGAGATAGTATCGCTCGACATATCGAAGGCCTTCAACAGAACGTGGACGCCCCTCGTCCTTAAGCAACTAATCGACTGGGGTCTTAACGGACCCATCGTTCACTTCATCCAGAACTTTTTGTCCAACCGCTCATTCCGAGTCGCAGTCGGCAACACCAAATCCCGGCTTTTCCCCGAGGAAACGGGTGTCCCAAAAGGATCGGTTATCGCCGTTACCCTGTTCCTCGTGGCGATGAACGGAGTCTTCCGTCAACTACCGAAAAACATATATGTGTTCGTCTACGCCGACGACATCCTCATCGTCACCACCGGACCCACGCCAGTACGTACAAGGATGAGAGCCCAAGCGGCAGACTCCGCCGTCGCCAGGTGGGCTTTGAATGATCATCCTCTAAAAGCATCAGGTGCCATGTCTGCCCTTCTCGACACAGAATTAGCGGACCACCGATCAAAATCGACGACCAGTCCATACCGCTGAAGAAGACCGCCCGAGTTCTTGGAGTTCTCATTGACCGATTCCTCAACTTTGAACAGCATTTCAGTGCAGTCAAGAAAAATTGCCGCAGCATTTTCAAGAAATTTGTAAAATATTGAGATTAAAATAAGTGGCCCATCTCGCCCCATATGACCGCTTTGCCCCATCTACCCTATCCCTATTCACTATTGAGTTTTTCTTGATCAACGCATCCAACGTTGGTACAAATGTTATAATTTATCATCTCAGAACAAACTTTTCCTGTAACTCTTCGAATCGCCCATTTTTGTTATTCTTTTGGGGAAAATCTGGCTCCAAACAGGTGTCAAAACTTTGAGCTTTATTTTCCTTGGCCTTCGACAATCTTAAAACGAAATTTGCCCCACTTCTTACTCTAACCGTTTTCTTTTTTTTATCTTTAAACACTACCATACATGATCAAAATGTTGCTTCTATGATTTCCCAAGTCAACATAACAACGTAATATCATTATTCTCTTTCCCGCGCATGGGTACCTTTAAAATTGATTATGCCAAAATACTCTGGGCTGGAAGAGGTTATTGTAGAAACAACAAATCGACGTTGGCCTGTGCTGTTACTGTGGACATCGATGCATAAGTGAAATTACAGCAGTTTATGAAAACGCAAAAGACATTACTGAAATCTACTTATAATTCTAAATTTTAGCAACATGCACTATCAATACAACATAATTATGTAGTTTTCTCTTAATATATGGATAAACATTAAACGAAAAATTACACATAAAAGAATAGCATAAGTTTGTATCTACTTGAATATATATTGGCTTTAGTGAACAATGGCTATATTCTACGAGTCATGACTGATAATTTTATAAATAACTAATTATTTAAAATCACGTTACATGCAGAATCCTATAATAGGTAGAGTAAACAGGCTGAATCAAAATAGGGAGATCAAGGATCAAGACATTCGAGCAGTTTAAAATGACTTTTCCTACCACTAGAACTTATAGTCACTATATGTATAGTCTGTCGGATACAAAACCTTGTGAACTGGCAACTTTGGTTTTTGCAATAAAAATTGTGAAAATGGTCAAGACTTTGCAAGGCGGTTTTGTTTTACAAAGCATTTTTTTTTATCTTCGCAGTATCAATAGCAATGCTAACATTTATATTCGGAATAGCAGAAAATATTTGCAAAGAACATCGATCAACTTGCACTTTTTAACGCATACTTGCAATGTATGCTCCGAATCACGATTCTATTCGTATACAAAAATTGATAAAAAAAAATCATTGTTTGCCGTTTATTCATTAATTGCATCGATGTTCCTGCAAAAAAAAAACGCAACAAATATTTCGTTCACGACCACATTGATAAATTATCACCTATTTTTATTTTATTTTTGTTCGATTTAATTATTGTCACGATTTCAATACGAGGTGGAAGTCAGTAATGCTCGATTGGCTCCAGCAAATGACAGGTCAAATTGGCTCCGTAAGACTATGAATATAGTGACTATACTCAAACTTTGCCGCGGGATAGTATTTTAAAAAATATCTTCGGGAACCTCGAGAAAATAGGGTCTTATTTATGTTAAGCTAGAAAAATCAGGAATTTATCACTTCACTTTCTTAAAATCGCTGGTAGAAGGTGTCTCAAAACTGCCCGACTGTATGGATTATTACTTTTTTTGTAGGTAACCTGTTGTGAAAGGAATTATTGTAAGTGCTCCAACGCATTCATGTTGTAACCACTTTCCACGGTCAAATGTTGAGAATTATGCAAACAAAAAGAAAAACATCTGGCGATGAACTGAACAAGCCATAAAATGGTAAAAAGTGAACAGCAACAAGCTTTTAGGTCAATAATGATTTTTAAATAGGTACATCGAATGATTCTTTTAGCACATTTAAACGAACAAACAGAATGATTTGATTATTTGCTGATAACTGAAACTAAACAGGCTTTTGACATTTTTGTATAACATATGTGTCGCTTATTCATAAATGCATGATAATGAGACAAGAGAAACAGATGTTGAAGTAGGACTTTTCTGCAGTAAGTATGCGGAAGTAGGTAATTTGGGCTCATATCTGTTTGTCTTTGAACTTGCTACAATTCTCCGTTTATATCCGCTAACCTTATCTGATAGAAGTGACCTTGAGAATGTTGCAGTTGCTGATGGTGTTGCTGATGGTGTCCTTCAGTGAAGCGCAGCAAAAAGTGAAAACCATTTTAAGTATTCGTTGGATAGTAACGTAAGTTAACAGTACGTATTTAATTGGAGTTATGGTGAAAAGTGATTACACAGGGTGAAAAGGGATGATTGAATGGGGGAGAAACTATGCAATAGTGAGGAAGCATTACACTCGTGTGAAAGTTAAATCAAACCAATCACCTCACAGCACACGTTAAATTTTCGAAATTTCTCTACCAAAAATGTTCATGCTTACCATGAGAATCAGGTTGAACACCGTGGGCCGGTGAACTTCCTTGGCGCATTATTTCTGCTGAGTGGTGACTTTGATGATGACGAGATTGTTGCTGTGATGCAATATGAATCTGGTGGTGATGTGAAAGGCTAGTGCTAAGGTTGCTTGTGATGTTGCTACTGTTGCTATTACTGTTGTTGTTGCCGGTGCTGCTACTGCCCTCACCAATGGTACTGCGGACAAAGGACGATAGTGGCAGGTGGGTGGAAGGTTGCATGCGTCTTACTTTCGACTCCGATGGTTTACAAATGGTGCGCTGATATGAAGAACCACCTTAAAGGAACAGTTGTCATTTAAACAAAAAAAAAAGGATTTAAACTATTTGCATAAATTTGCGTGTCATAAAAGCAAAGCGATTAATCTTAATGCGAGTACATAAACTTAAGTTGATGCAGATAAAAGTACCGAAAACAATTGCCTTATTTCTCTATACGGTGTCACATCTGACCACTAGAAAAATCTTCATACCATTTTTTATTCTTTATTATAGAGGTTTCCAGTCATTGGTTGGTTCGCCTCTTATGAAAAAGAAGAGGCCTTTAATTGAGTGGCCACAAAGCTCTTCAGTACCTACCTACATATCGTGAAGGAAATGCAATACATTATATGGTTTTATAACACTAGTCCGAATTCAACTAGCCCAAATGCCACTAGTCCGAAAATAATAATTGTAGGAGATTATTCCTTCTTTAAAATATGAGCAGTTCATTCGGGGTGCACTGTACTGTACTGCGAGAGAAGTTTAAGTTTGAGATTTAAAAATGTACTTAGGGAAAATTGGTGAGCTCTAGGATTAAGAAGACTGGCAACTTTGCCAGAATCCAAGCGACAGATGCAGTACCCAAGTAACCACAGACACGTTATTTCGCCTTTTTGGCTATATACGGGCCTCATCAGAACTTAAAAACACTGCTATACCCGTTGTTCAGCTGTATACAGCCAAAAAGGCGAAATAACGTGTCTATGGTTACTTGGGTAGCGCTGCACTTGAGCGAAGGTGAAAGCAACGCATAGAAAAATGAGCAAATACACAAACCTTCTGAGGATGTAATCTTTACTATCAAATTCGTTCAAAGCATTTACCTTTGAGCGGCAGATGACGCGATTGTGACCTGTCTCAATAGCGGTGTACGAGAAAATGGAAGAGTTACCAGTCTTCTTGACATGTTGTCTTCGATTAAAGTCAGTCTGTCACAATCTAATATTTTATAGAAGATTTTTTCTTCCTTTAAACATGAGCAGTTCTTCCGAAAACTTTGAATCTTTTCTACAAAGTTGCAAATAATATAGCTCAAAATCAGACTATTTTCAAACGATTTGGGCTTGTGTTTCATTCTGGCTAGTGACGTTTTTAAGCTAAACAATATTTGTTCTATGGATACTTTTGCGTCAAACAATATTTTGATATAGTCAGCCAAGATGTTCATCTTTACAATTAGACCCCCAGGGTTTTGCAAAACGTTTAATTGCCGGAAGTGTTCACACAGACTTCTCATTTAAGCTTTGGTAAACTCGTTCGTTGGGTGAAAATCGAAAAATGCGTATTTATTCCACTGGGAGTAGTGTTTCCATGGTCTCAACCCACGCTCGTTCGACTGTTGGAGGCAGCTGATCGTCTCACGAGATATCGCATAGCCATAGCTCCTAGAACAGAATCTTGCCATTTGTTCTGTTAGGTTCACATCGACCGGTGCTTAATTGTCCTCCGGCGCTTCCTCTTGTAGTTCCGAGCAGTTCGTGGTACATTTCCGTAAGTCAAAAACCAGGACTTCACAACGTAAGCGTACTACGACGCGGCTCTCAAACAAAGGAGTAACAAGTGAGATACTATGACTGCCAGACTAGATCTTTGGTTCTCTCATGCAGTGGTTCATCAGAGAGGGGAAGCTTAGTAATCCCAATCACCTGCCCATGGCGCCATTCTATCGCGGCATGAGCCTAAAATACCGGCCATAAACCTACCGTCTCCAACACTCCACTATAAAGCATAAAATTAAGCCCGCTCACCAGCAACACCAGGTGCAAAAACTAGCCAAGGGGAGGGTAAAAAATAAAGCTATTGCATATGGGTTTCAAATACATTTCATTTGATTCTAATAATTTGGTCGATTTTCATTCCTCATATGTAAATGTATCAGATATTTATATAGAATTTACCCGAAACATTTTCAAACATAGCGTTTTCATTGGATTTTCTTATATTGCAAATTTATTAGACTTCCACATAACAGGAATATGTCATATTGGTTCAGTGTAGTCTCCACTTCCAGTACGTTTGCTGGTATTTCCTCCATGCCAGGTATGCACTGAGGAACTTCGAATACATCTTGTGAAAATCCTTGCCCTGCCGGAACGTCTCTCCATTGATCGCAATCACTTGATGAACGTAGTGAGTGACTTACCCAGCGTCGGCCCATTTTCTTCACGTGTGAGAGCAGACCTAAAAAGCTCGGTGGCTGCTTGTTCAGAAGGGGTAAGCTGTTGTGGCTTCGGAACCTCCACCTGCTCCCAACATCCGCAAGGAGCGGTTAACGTCTAACTCTGCATGAATATTGGTGATCGATGTTGGCTTGACGTTGGTCCCATGACGTACACATTTGTCTTTAAAACAGATGTAGCAACGGTTGGCAATAACTAGCTTCACAAAGCTACGAGTTGTTTCTGCTGCATGCTGTCCCAGCTCAGAGACTACCATCACAAACAAACAAACATAACACATTGAACATTTCTCACTGTAAAACATCGTCGCTACAACGCTACTGCCATCTGTTGAGTACACCGTGACGGCCAATACACTCAATAGATGGCGGTAGTGTGTAATAGGGTGCTTCATTCTGAAAAAAGTGATGAATTTCTGATGGGCCACCCTCCAGTTCGATTCATAGCCCCAAAATATGAACCTGTGCAAAAATTGGTAAAGATTGATGAAGGTTTAGAGGTCGCGCCAATGATTTGAAATTTGTATGGGAATTACTATGGAAGAATTTAAAAAATCGCTTATATCGCTATAACTTTGCTTCTACTTGTCCAAATGTCGAAAAAATTTAGTATGTTATTGCTATGGCAATAAACAAAAAGCCTACAGTTGCTACGCTCAGTTTTGCAGCGTATCAAGAATTATAAAAATGTGAAAAAATGGCAAAATAGGGTAAATTGACAGATGAATATGTACAAGGCAACAACGCCAATTTCATCGCAACAACAACAGGCTTGTTGATCATTGTCATGACAACCACATATTTTTTTTTTTCAACGTTTGGACAACTACAACCAAAGTTAGAGCAATGTAAACGAAAATCAATAATTTCCCATACTAATTCACCAAAATCTCCATACAAAATCCAAATCATTGGCGCGACCTCTAAACCTTCATCAATCTTTACCATTTTTTGCACAGGTTCATATTTTGGGGCTATGAATCGAACTGGAGGGTGGCCTATCAAAAATTCATCACTTTTTTCAAAATGAAACACCCTAGTGTGTAAACGCCAAACGCAAGATAATAGACTATGCACGCCACAGGTGGCGGTACTATCAGCAAAGAAACATTAAAATTTACCGTTAAATGCGTGTTTTTTTCCTAGATTTGTTTTCCGTGCTGAGCACCAATGCTACCGATGCCAGGGAGGCAGCTCCCACACCTGGACCCTACCTATCGACCCATCAACTCATGAACCGGGGACCAACGGTTTTACTTCCCTTCCGAAGGAAAGCGTAATCGAAGAGTTATGCCTCAGAACATCCCGGCGGCGCCGACTGGTATTGAACCCATGCCTGCTGGGGTGAGAGGTAATCACGCTTACCACTACACCACCGGTGCCACTTAAATGCGTGTTCGATGAACAATTTGCGAGTGTGTGTGCTACCACCTTTTCATTTGAACGAGGCAGACCGAGTTTATTCACGCAGGTTTCCGAGATCAGCGATGATTCCCGAATAGATGGAAGCTTGTACTTGGAGAAGACCACCATCGGCTGCTTACAGTTATCGTTCCGACACACTGATTTAGAACCAAAAAAAACTTCAACTTGTGCGAGGATCGTAGACAGTTGAAGCACAACTTCGCTTTCTTCACTAGTTCACGTTTGCGCTGAGTGTCCATTTGCTTGAACTCATCACATTGGTATAACGAATGCTTTTCTTTTGCTGCAGCTGAATACAGCGACTGAATTTTCTTCTCGGAGCAATTCTCGCTGAAACCAGTTCATTTTTTGCATGAGGTTCTCAATAACCAATATTTTTGTACTTAATCAGAAATTCTAGTTATCAAATTAGAAAAATTGATAAAAATTATTATTTTATTATTTTATTATAAAAAATCATTATGGCGGCCAAATACAATATGGCTACGACATTTTGATTATGCCAAATTACAGCTCTAACTTTCTCCTTTTCAGTCATATGCAGCTATTAGGAATTTTTTTTCCAAATTTTCAAAGGAACAGTGATTAAAATCATATGGTGGGCTCAACACTTTTTAATTTTCTTCTATTTGCATGCACAAATGAGATTGCTCTATCATCGACATTTGAACTGTACCAACAAGTCAGCACTCGTGATTATTTTAGTTATCATGGGGACGTAATTTTTTATTAGCCCCGGTTCCTTTCAAATTGTATCTTTATTTATGTACGGCCCTTATATTTTAAATGATGTTTCACATTCATCTAGTGATGACCAATTTTCATTCGAATAATCGATTAATCGATTAACGAACCGAAAAGTAAAATATTTGCAATCGGTTATATCATGCCGATATAAGCATTAACTTCTCCAGAGGATCATCACCCATCGTTTAAAATGCTGCACTCTCATTGGTGGCAAAATGACAGCACAGCGAACAAAAAATAATCGATTAATGGATAATCTAGTAGTTAAAAAATAGGACATCTCCAAAATTCTGATTTTGGTGTGATTGTTTTGATAAAAAAGAGCGCAAAATTTCATCTCTACTGAGGGGGCAGCAAAACCACAAAATTACCTTGCATACGGGGGTTATTCATTGGATGGAAGGGACCGTGAAAGACGACACCAAAATAGAAAGTTTTTCTTCCGACTGTTTCATCTTAGTATTCTTCTTTGAATGTTACTGCTATATGAAAAAATCTCAACTTTTTAATGGTGTGTCAGTGAAAGGCAAGCTCATGAAAAACGAAAAAGATAATAAATCCAATATGGCCGCTAAAATGTTTAAACATGCTAAATTAAAGTCCTAGCTTTCCCATTAATATGGTATGAAAATTAGGGGTTTTCTTGAGAATTTTTAAAGATATAATTATTTTAAAGAATCAAGTATACGCAAAAATGGAGCACTTTTGAAAACTGTTAGATCCCCTCGTTTTAAAAGGGTCCATCAATTTGACCTTTGCCATCCAATTTGTCTAATTGGAACTTCTGAATGAGTACGAAAAATGGTTTTTGAGTAAGGGAGAACAGCCCATAATGCACCCCTGGGGTAAAATGCCCACTTATTGAAAAACATCGATAACTTTTCCTCAGATGCGTTTTCCGGATAACGGTTTGTGATTGTTTTCAACTGGAGGTTTCACAAATAATTCTTGATCATAAAATCATATATTGACCTATTGATTCCTTTAAAAAAATAGCATTTTGTGCAAAACAGGACACAGTTGTTAAAATCATCGACTGAAAATTAAGCTTTTAACATCATATATCACAAAAAAATTTAACGAATTTACTTTTTGTATATTTTTTAGATATTTTACTTGATGAATCACAGTTTAACATTCTATTGAGATTTTGAGACCTTATTTCTGATGTAACATAAAGAAATAATCATTTGAAATACCGCATCCCTTTGCATTATCTACTTGCAGGGGTTATGGTTTGTCTACCATGGGGTGCATTTTACCCCAATGTTGTGTTGCGTTTTGGCCATTGTTGTCGTGCGTCTTGCCCCAATGTTGTGGTGCATATTGCATCATGAATCAGGCGTTTTGCCCCGCTATAATTTTGAAAACAATTTATAAAATACCTTGAAAGTCATGGAAAATCATCCTTTTGTAGTTCTAAATCACTCGATCTTCGTAGAAAACATGGTAATGAACCAAACGCCATTACTTTTTTCTTGATTTTAGCTTCCATTCGCCAGCAATTGACGATTTTGCTTAAACGGTGCGTTTTGCACCATCCTACCCTACATCGTACAGTGGACTGGTTTCAGCGAGAGTTGCTCCTCGATCACTGATTCCTTTTTGGAGACTTCCAGTGGTGTTTTCTTCGTGAACGCTGTACAATTTTCCTTGGCCAGCTTCTCTAATAGGATATAGATGAGCCACGGATCATATGTGATATATTCCTCTCCATGCGCATTCAATTGACGCACCACTTCATCACGAACGAGCTTACGTAGATTTTATGGATGTCGCAGTGGTGACCACTGGTTGGTCCACGAAATCACGCTCAGCTGCAAAAACGGTATATTTCTTTTTATCGTAGAAATTCTTGAGCAGCGGCCAAGCTTCCTGGTAGTTGGCATTTAAAATCGGAAAGGAACTCACTAACTGCTTTGCACTACCCTCAAGGTATGACACCAGGTATTGCAATTTCATCAAATCCCGCAAATTCGCCTTGTGTGGATTGTTTGGCCGAAAATAGCATTAAAGAATTCTTCCTATCACCTGGCACTGCTTACATTTCTTCCGCCCAGGGGTTTGACATATAGCTGCATACACGTACTCAACATCAAAACAACAAAACATATCAGGGTACCGCTAACAACGTTGCAGATGTTCGGTACGCAGCAAACTTAAGCGATATGACAGCCATATCCATCCTCTGCTTCCGCCACTCGATGATTTATTCTGCCAGAATTTATAATAGCAGAGTGACGCAGAGTGAAGCTTGCAACACTGATGTCGATCAATGGGCATTTTTTTGACATCCTTTGTTTTTGTTTACACCTCGGATGACTTCACCTGGGTTGTGAAAGTTTCCTCTGTTATAGATTTTGGTTTTAAGTCTGCGTAACTCTTCTATTATCAACTCAGGATTCAGCATCACCGTTCGTTGGGTTTCCAAAAGCATCCCGATCTGTAGCTATCGATGGAACTACTATTTCCCTGGCAGAGCTGCTGTTCTCATCTTCATCATCGCCATCCCGGGAAATACACGCTCAAAAAATTCTACACATTTTTATTGACGAATTTCCATGTGAAATTCCACATGATTTTCATGTACATAAACAGAATCTACTCAGAAGTACGCATGAAATGTATGTGTCAAATGAATAGTATGTGTGGTCACACATGGCTTTTATGTGCACACATAGTAAGTATGTGTATGTTGATCACATAGTTCTCCAGAGGCACAAAAGTGTGAGTGAGACCGCGCGCTACCTTTTTAAGTAGTTTTGATATCGCGACACCTTTTTGGTTCTTCTTCTTCTTCTTCATTTTTATATATGGATGTTGGATTTTGGTGTTCGTGAGATTGCGCTTGGATATCTCTATTGCAAACATTCAGGGAAAGTTCACCGCTCAAAAAAAATACGTTTTGATTTTTCTAAAAATATTAAAAAAAAGTTATCAAAAATCTAAAAAATAACATTTTTTCAAATTTTTCAAAGAAAATTCATGCGCAAAAACATTTTTTAGAAATCATTATAGCGTAAAATTGGACTCAAAAAACCACAAAACATCGACTTTTCGGTTTTGCTGAAGGTCCAATTTTTTTCATGATAAGATAGAAAAAAAATATTTTTGCATGTGATTTTTGGCAAAAATCCAAGGAAGAAACTGATTTTCTTGGACTTTTGATAATTTTTCCCAATAGTTATTGTTAGAAAAATAAAAACGTACCGAAAATATTTTTTTTAATTTTCGGACCGGTAAACTTCCCCTGCATGTGTGAGACACATAAAAACAATCTTAGACCTTTTCTTAGTGTACCGTTCAAGGGTGCCTTTCACACGAATTGAATTCCTCCCGAACGTTATGCACGTAAGGGATTGATTCCAGGTTGGTGTGGTTTTCCTCAATGGTGTTTCATGGAACTCAAAACATCCCCTTGCGACGCGTTTCGCTCATGAAGTGTTTCAACTGCCGCCAGCTCCCACTTTTCTTGCACCATCTGTGCATTTCGGGGGTCTTCCAACCAGCTATTACTGGCAAGTATTTTGACGATTCAGCTTCTCCTTTGCCTGATACCGCTTCAACTTCTAGCTGTGTTTCCGGTTCTGCGACCTCTACACTAGCCACATCATGCCCATGCATCCGTCCTGCCAACTACCAGCAGGTTTATGCCGCCACCTGCTCTTCCTCGGATCCGAGACACCCTAAAACAGGCACTGAGGAAGCTTCCGAACCTCCCGACCCAGTCGTGCTTGCTGCAGACATCCGCCATCGTCATCGTCCCGGTTCTGTGGTCGGTGATGGTATCGGGGGCTTCCGGCCTGCAACCTCAGGCGAGTATGTTAGCGATTCCGAGCTTTCGGTACCTGATGTCTTTTCGATTTCTAGTTCCCGTGATTGCTCCTCGAATGGTCTCCTGATCTACTACCAAAACGTGCGTGGGCTGAGGACTAAAATCGACTCGTTTTTCCTGGCTGTTGTGGAGGCCGAATATGATTTGATTGTGCTGACGGAAACGTGGCTGGACGACCGAATTTACTCATCGCAACTTTTCGGGTCACTCTATTCCGTCTTCAGAACTGACCGGTCTGCTCTAAACAGTCAAAAATCGCGCGGTGGCGGAGTCCTGATTGCAGTATCTACTAGACTAGCCAGCTACGTAAGTACGTCACCCATTTCCAGTCAACTGGAACAGCTGTGGATTGTCGTAGAACTTTCACAAAGCAAGCTTAGTTTAGGCGCAATCTACCTGCCTCCCGACCGCAAAAACGACTGCACGATCATCCGTGAGCATGTGGAATCGTTAGGCTCAATTTCGTCACAATTAAGTCCCTGTTCTCCCGCTTTCATATTTGGTGACTACAATCAAGCTGGTCTGCAGTGGCGCTTTACAGACAGTGGCACACCATTAATTGATCCACTGCTTTCGCATATGCTGGTTGCTTGCTGTACTCTTTTGGACGGTTTTAACTTTTACGGGTTCACACAAGTGAATACTTTTCCGAACCGAAATGGACGTTTGCTAGATCTTGTCCTGGCAAATGATTCCGCACTACCGGGCACTTCTGTTTCCTTGCCGGTCGAGCCACTGATTGATCTAGATGCCGATCATCCCGCTCTCGTCGTGTCATTTAGTTTACCTACGCCGATTCTTTTTACGCCGTCATCTGAGTGCTACTCTTTGGACTTTCGCCGGGCCGATTATGTTGCATTGAACAGTCGCTTGCGGAAATTGATTGGCAATTTATCGAAACTGCCGCTAGCGTGAATGATGCAGTGGATTTTTTCAGTGCTGCACTGGAAGATGCTATTTTCCGCATTGTCTCAGCTCCGCTAAAGCCTACATGGTCTAACCCACGCCTACGCGTGCTAAAACGTCAACGCTCTGCCGCCCTCCGAAAGTATTGTAACTCTCGCTCGCCGTACTACAAACGACTGTTCAATTTTGCGAGTCGTAGTTATCGAAATTACAATCGTTTTCTCTATAGTCGACACGTGAGACGCACGGAAGCGAACCTTCGCACGAATCCGAAAAGTTTTTGGTCGTTTGTCAACTCCAAACGGAAGGAATCCGGGTTGCCTTGTTCCATGTTTCTCGGGAATGACTCGGCTAATAGTGAAAGAGAAAAATGCGACTTGTTTGCTTGTCATTTCAAACAAGTGTTCCACGATTTCTCCGCTTTGCCAACACAAGTGCTGGACGCTACTGTTGGGATGCCACGTGATGTGTTTAGTTTCGTTATTCCGCGCATTTCAGAAGACATGGTGATAGCCGCAACACGCAAACTGAAGCTCTCGTTCGCCGCCGGACCTGACGGCATTCCGTCATCAGTTCTAAAACGTTGTGTAGCCAATCTCTGCCTTCCACTTGCGAGGCTATTCAATCTCTCAGCACAGTAATGTGAGTTCCCCTGCAGCTGAAAACTTTCTTATCTGTTCCCAGTGCACAAAAAAGGAGATAAACGGAATGTCATAAATTATCGTGGAATCACCTCCCTGTGTGCCTGCTCAAAACTGTTCGAGATTATCATAAATGGTGCTCTGTTCGCACGCTGCAAAAATTATATCGATACAGAACAACACGGTTTCTACCCGAAGCGCTCCGTGTCCACGAACCTGGTGCAGTTCACTTCTAACTGTCTGCGATGCATGGATTCAGGATGGCAAGTCGATACTGCGTATATGGATCTAAAAGCTGCATTTGACACGGTGGACCATAATATCTTGCTGGCCAAGCTGGAGATACTTGGCATCTCGTCAACTGCTGTGGATTGGTTCAGATCTTACTTGGTGAATCGCTATGTACATGTCAAGATTGGCGCGTCGGAATCGGATGTTTTCTCAAACAACTCGGTAGTCCCGCAAGGCAGTAACCTAGGACCGCTACTATTTTCGATCTTTTTAAACGACGTCGCCTTGCTGTTACCATCAGGATGCCGCGTTTTCTATGCAGACGATACGAAAATCTACAAAATTATTAAAAGCTTCTCGGACTGCTGGGATCTCCAGAATATTTTAAGTATTTTTGCTGACTGGTGCTCAAGAAATTTGATGAGTCTAAGCATAGAAAAATGTAACATTATTTCCTACCACCGAAAAATCGAACCAATCATGTTTGACTATGTTCTCTACGGACGCTGTAGAGCACATAAAGGAGCTCGGCGTTACCTTGGACTGCAGACTCACTTTCAGAATCCACTACAATGACATCATCTCCAGAGCTAATCGACAATTGGGCTTTATTTTCAAAATTGACAACGAGTTTCGTGACCCGCTATGCCTCAGGTCACTATACTGCTCGCTTGTGCGATCCTAATTGGAGTCAAGTTCAGTTGTTTGGTGCCCTTTCCATGCTAGCTGGATCACTAGAATTGAATCCGTTCAACGCAAGTTTGTGAGATATGCTCTTCGTTTCCTCAACTGGCGTGACCCAACGAACCTGCCACCGTACGAGGAGCGTTGCCGTCTCCTGGGAATCGAGCCATTAGAGGTGAGACGGACGGTCGCTCAAGCTATGTTCGCTGGAAAGCTGCTTACAGGTGACATTGACTGTCCAACAGTGCTGTCACAGCTAAATATGTATGCCCCTGAGAGGTCTCTTCGTCAACACGACTTTCTGTTTTTGGAACCACGGAGCCGGAATTATACACAACACGAGCCAATTCGAGCAATCAGCCGACAATTCAACAACTTTTTTTATATGTTCGACTTTAATGTATCAGCTGACGTGTTTCGTCATCGGCTACTTGGCCTTTTCCGTACCGTTGACCCTAACTATTTAGTTTAAGTTTTATTCATTTAGACAATAATTGTCAGTTGAATTTTTAAATAAATAAACAAATAAACAAATAAACAAATAAACAAATTTCAAATATGATTGATCAACTTATCCATTCCGGTTCGCGACCAAATAATGTTCGGATATTGCCGTTTCAGGGAAAATAATTCGACGCAACTGACAGCCACAGCATGCTAAAAGCTGATAATCTGACACCAAATGCTAATTTTTCTCTGAACTGGTACGATAAAACTATCAACAACACCCGATGGAGCCCGAAGACGAGAAAACAAACCGCTATCAACCTAGCAAATACAAACTTTATTTTCACGACTTGTTGTTTTTGTCTTATGGCCATGAATTTGAATAATAGAAGAAAAACGCATTGGAAGACTGCCCAAATCATCGAGATAGGGAGAAATATCGAGATATCGATCATCGAGAACTGAAGAGTCGACTGTATAAAATTTCCCCTTCTTTAGATCACATGATATTATTATATTTTTTGTTTTAATTTCTGGGTAGTAGGGCATTCTGGGTAATGATCATCCAGGATAACAGCGTTCAGAGTAGTGACATTCGGGGCTATGTCATAGAGTCAATATTAGCATGTATCTGAGAATCATATGTATTTCGGTAGAATCAAAATGTACAGTTAAATCACAGACAAACAGACGAAATCTGCACATTTAACGATTGGTTTGAATGTTATCGTTTCCGCGAACTACTCGCCGCAGCGCTGGCATCGGATCACTTTGACGTTTCTATATATTCGGTTTTTCTTGCATGCAACATTGTTTGCGAATCAGCGAGCAAGCTTGTTTTCCGCGAGAAGCCCGCGAGATGTCGTTGCTGCAGTTCTATGTTTGGCGGTACTATGTTTTGAAGATAATTTTATTCAAATAGTTACGTCTGTTTGTCTGTGGTAAAATTTCGAAAAAAAAAACGCGGAATGCATGTGTATAGCAACGAACACAATTATTGTTGGGCAAAATAAAATAATTATATTTAGGATGGAAATCCTGCTACACTTTCCGCTACATTTGTATCCGGTAATATAGACTGGAATCCGTCTTTCACTTTCACTGTTTTAATTACTGGTTGGTTACTACATGATAAAACAGTCTACAGCCATTAAAAACCACACATCAATACTATGCACCACATGCCCAAACTTTGTTGAATTTACAAATAATGACAATGAAGTTTAAGACATCTGCAAATAATAGATCTACATCATTCTTACCTCCATGCTCAAAATATTCCTGCGAATCTGAAGGCGATTGTGCGCCTTCCGCAACTGTTGGTAACACAAGATCCGGTTCCGAACTAGAGACACACTGAACCATAGCCTAAAACAGATAACCGGTTATTAGAAAAAATAAAAGCAGCATACCTAATAGATAACAGTACCATGTTCATGCTATCCGCACTGCCAGCACTCTTCTCGCTCGACGCACAATCCGGGCTGTTGGGACTGTGCGTCGTCGTGTCGGGGGGTGACGCCGTACCAGACAGATACGACGAATGGCTCTTCTGTGGCTGATGCATCGGTGGTTGAGGAGTTGTGGGCAGCGAAGGACTCTCGCTAGCCGTACTATTGCTATCGGTGCTCGTGTTTAGATTCGCTGCAGTTTGAACCTGAACAGGTTGATGAACGATAGGTTGCTGTTGAACAATGGTTGTATTTTGTTGAACAAACGAATTAGCAGCAGGTCCAGCCTGCTGCTGAGGAACGACTATGTTGACAGGTCCTCCGTAGATTTGAGCACCCATTGGACTAACTTGGCCATTGTTGTTCACAATGAACTGCTGGCCGGTATGTGGGGAAATGAAACTCTTTTGCTGATGAGGACTTTGGGCTCGTATCACCATTCCCTGGGGAGTCGTTATTATGCTTCCGCATGGAGTAGCAACATTTTGAATTTGAACTAATGTGGCATCCGGTGTCATTACCAAACCGGCAGGTAACAATACTTGTTGACTAATTATGTTGTACGGTTGGGTGATAATTTGCCCATTTTGAAGAAGGATTTGCTGCTGTTGCTGATGTTGCTGTGGGTTTTTATTTGGGACAATTGTGAGCCCTGAGATTCCAGAACTCAACTGGAAGCTTTGCGTGGAATACTGAGGAGCAAGCTGTAGCATTGTACCAGCTTGGTTGACTGATTGAATAGCTTGTTGTTGGATTGTAGCTTGCTGTTGATGCTGCTGCGGGGGATGCGGTGCGGTAATTTGGACTGTTTGTGTCTGATGGGAAATGCTACCCGGTGAAATAGTAGCACTTCCCGATCCGCTGCTTTTTCGCTTTTTGGCTTTTCTCTTAGAATCAGGTGAAAGTAAAATTTGACGCTGTTGGTTTTGGTGTTGCACAAAGGAGGTGGTGGTACCATCCTGATTAACAACCTGATTAACTATTTGTCCTCCGTCGGCAACTGAACTATAGTTTGGTTGAATGACAATACTATTTGGAGGTAGACTGTTCAATACCATCGTTGTGCCGGATTGTTGAGAAATAACACCACCGGTATTGGACTGCATGGACGACGCCCCGTTGTTGTTGGCATTCAGCAGGTGATTGGAAATCAAACCTCCGTTTCCTGCATTGGATATCACTTTCGATGCTAGATTTGACCCTGCTGTTGCCGTCGTGAGGACATTCCCCGAATGGATTACTTGCGAATTATTGGGTGAGGTCAGGATTTGTTGTCCTGTTTGTTGAATTACGTTTCCATTATTCAATATCACAGTCGATTGCATATTATTTGGGGAGTTGATCAAGAAGTTGGAATTTGCATTCGGTTGGGCGGGATGAATGATGTTATGTTGTTGTTGTTGTTGGTGCTGCTGCTGGGCAATGCTTTGCATAATTCCACTGTTATTTGCACTCATGTTGGTCGCAACAGTGGTGACAGTGCCCGCTGGACCAGCAATGTTCATGTACTGCGTGTTATTGCCTCCCACCATCGATTGCTGCTGAGTTATCAGATTTGACGGAGCACCACTGTGGGCAGAATTGTTACTAACAACAACTTGACCAGAATTTTTATTCGGTTGTGCCGACATCACGATTATCTGCCCACTAGAAGTCATCAGAACCTGTTGTGGCTGAGTCAGTAGCTGACCTTGTTGTGTAGTTTGATGCGTAAACCCTATGCGGAAAAATAAAGCCAACGAAAATTTAATTAGTTCATTCGAAAGGTAGCAACCAGCAACAACCGAACTCCAATGTCATGTTAAAATGTTTTAGCTATGTTTTAAGCTAGCTTTCCGCATAATATAACTGTACCCGATATACACTACAGTCAGTCAAATAGATTGGTGTGAGAAACTAATGATCAACTAATAAAAGAATTAAAAATAATGTGATAGCATATTTTGATCATTTTGCCAATAATCACGAAAATAGTGAGGCGCGAAAGAACGCTCATGTTTAAAAGAAGAAAAAATCCTTGAAAATGTTACATATTGAATTCTTACCCAATGTCGAACCCTAATCTTCGAGAATTCAGTGAAAATGTAAAATTTATTCCATACCGAAAAAATCCATGCCACATAGATTGGTGTACGGAGAGAACGAGCAGATTTTGAAAGAAGGAAAATGAATGTGATGGTATATTTTATCCGTGATGCTAGCCGCCTCAAAAAAAAAAAACCAAGTCCGAACAGTCAAAATCTAAAGTACTCAAATCTAAGTCCGAATCGAAGTAGGTACACGATTTAATATGTAATATCAAAATCACTGTACTGTCTGTAGGGTCGGGTGGGGCAAGAGTGCCACCTTAACAATTGTACGTTCTATATATGCCATGTAGTGGATATTTATAGGAGTTTCTACATCGTATTGCAACTTCATATTATTGCCTTCATATATCAGCAATTTAATGCAAATTATATCTCGTCAAAAGTTGTTTACGATTTTTTCAAAATGTCATCTCAATTTTTTTAAACTGCAATGGGACAAGAGCGCCATCCCCTATGGGGCAAAAGGACCATGCGTCTTAAGTTGAGTGAAACCGATTAATGCTTATTTATAAACATAGCCTTTTGATTATTAATCATACTAGCAACAGCTGCTATTGTTTACACAATTTAACTATTGAATTTTACAATATTATACAATACATAACAAACGAACTGTGTTTAGCAATGAAATCAAATGAAAACTATTGTTGTTGATATTTTATGTAGCTGGTTTTGTCAAATTTGGTGAAAACAAATGTTTCTTCGGGAATTCAGTGGTCGAAAATAAAATTCGGTGGACTGTAATTTGTCGGATTGGGTTTGAACTTCCGTACTTCACGACGGTCTTTATTTAAGTGAAAATTAAACTCTTGCTCCTACCTTCCCTGCGCTAACCGGAATTACATGTTGCAAGAAAAAATCAAGCTAATCTAACTGTCAAAACAATCAGGGGGATAAGCCTGCACTACACGGTAAACATTAGTTAGGCAAAATATATTGCACACTCAATTTTTGGGTAAACAACAAACTTACCAAAGACTTAAATGAGAAATGAAGCAATTTCTTTTACATTTTTGTATAATTTTATTAATAAATGGCACTCTTGCCCCGTGTGAGGTTCATTTTTAAGAAAATCATTTTTGACCAATTATAGGTACCAATTATTGATGTTTCAATTAATCATTATTAGCGATACCTCAATGCAGGGATTGTAGGAAACAATATTTGGAAATTCCAAAATCCTTATTTATGATGTCTAATTATTATAAGTAATTTCGATTTTTGAAACATCAGCCCAAAATGATTTTTTTGCAATTTTTGTAATTTCATGTTGGACAAAACTTTCTATAATGCTAATGCTACATAGGAACACCATTCATAGTTTCATGGCTGAATAAGCATTGAAAACATGTTTATTTTCAAAATTATAGGGGGTGGCACTCTTGCCCCACCCGACCCTACATTGTTATACGACTTCTGATTGTCTGGGAAGCTCGTTAAAATGTAGGTATTTAAGTATGGGTAGGCTGGCAATCTTTCGACCTGATGACCATTCGGCCTAATGACCGTCGGCCTAATACGTCTAGTTTGATTGTTAGGATGTCTTCAGAAATATTATGCATAATTATGATGCGATTATTGAAAAAATATTCCCTGTTAAATTTGAAATAAGCGAAATTTTCAAAGTAATCATAACTATTTTGTTTATGATTTTACCATTACCAAAAGTACCAAAAAATAGCAAACATTATGAACTTCACTGCTACAAAAAATTAAATGTATCAAAAATGAACTTTTTGGGAAATAAATTTTTTAATAACTAATTTAATTTTTTTCATCGAAATAAAAAAAAAATCACAGTGAATATTTTTTACAGAATTGCCAAATTAGTGTCTACAATTTTGCTGAAGAAGAAAATAGATATCAATCGAACAAACCGTTTCGACAATATTTATATTTCATCTTATTAGTACTGTTTTTACACCGACCCTGTTGGAAAACTAGTCGTGACCCAATATGAAGAATTGATAACTTAAAATGCCATTTTTACTAAAAAAGAATAACTGTGAAAAATTCCAGCTAAATTGAAAATGATCGTTCAGTATCACTAAGGGACAGTTGAAAATCTTACTTTTACCCCTCAATAAATGAACTAACCATTACATTGTGAAAATAGTACCAATGAGTTGTCTAAAGATCAGTACTCGATTAGTAAGCAGAAATGAGAAAAATCTGCTGCAGAACTTTGAATATAGGTCAATTTACCATGTCAATGACAGTTGCGTACTGACATTGCGGCGAGTGACATTGATATTGGAACTATGTGAGCTGATACTTGTGGCTAGTGCAAATCAGCATTTTGTACGTATTGATATTGATATTTTGCAGCACTGATGGTGAGAGAGAGGACTTTCGTCTCACAAAACTAAAAATATTCAAAATACAGGCTCGAAAAACTATTTAGGATTCTCAATAAAATTATTTAGAAAAAATTCACGATCCTGACAAAAATCAGGAAATGTTACGAATTCCGAGTTTGAATACTTAATATTCAATATTCTAAGAAACCCAGTAAACCAAATTAACAATTTTTCTTCAAAGATGCATTTGGACGATAGGGTAGGTGAGAACTCGGAAGATAGGGGAAATGGATGTAATGTCGGCCTAAATGCCCCATAATTTGGGCCCATACATAAATTCAACAATCGACTAAATTTTCAATAGCGACCAAAATTATCCATTAGTACCGTCTCAATGACGCGTTCATCTAGATAAAATGGATAATTAGAAGATTTTTAGCGATGGGCCCAATCTTAGATCGAAAGGCCAACATTAGAGCCATTTCCGCTATATGCAATTTGTTTGCAAATTTCTTCCAAGAAATCTATACTACGTTTTCAGAAGAGGACCGTGACCGTCAATATTTTGGATCTTATCAAGAATTTTCAAGTGACATCAAATCAACGTTCAAGATATCTTAAAGGGTTTAAAAAAATTAGATGCATCTAAAGGTTCTGGCCCTGGCGGAGTTCCTCATATTTTTATGAAAACTTTAGCAACTGAACTTACTGCTCCATTATTTTGGATTTTCAATATGTTATTGGTATCCAGAATCTTCACTAAAATATGTTTTAGTGCCTATCTTTAAATCCGTCAAAAAATCTGACATACGTTATTATCGTGGTATAGCCATTATCTCTTGCATCCCTGCATCTTTTCGAGGCAATTGTAAATGAAAATGTTTCTTCATATTAATAACAGAATAACTACTATGCAACACGGCTTTTTTAAAGGCTGTTCACCAACTACGAATTTGCTCGAATTAATTAATTATTCCTTGAATGCAATGGATAACGAAAACTATGATCGAATTGAAATACCTGTGCTTCTCTTTAAGCTTAAAAAATGGGAATTCGTTCAGCACTCCTCAAATAGCTTGAATCATATTCAACTAATCGTTATCAAATAGTAAAATACAAAGGAAAAACATGAAATCCCATTGAAATAATAGAGTCCGTTCAGAAGCAGTTTCTATTGTATGCACTCCGCAAGTTAGGTTGGACTGTATTTCCTCTGCCATCTTACACAGCTCGATGTATGCTGATAAATATCCAAACATTAAAACGATATCGTATCACATCGCATTGATTCAATAGAACCATTGTCATCCTTAAATGAATATACACCATCTAGGCATCTACGAAATAGAAATATATTTACTACAAAGCGCCATCGTACGAATTATGCCAAATTTGGACCCTTGAACCAAATGATGGACACATACGATAACATTGACTTTACAATGACAAAAACCTAATTAAAGCAATACTTTAATTCCTCTCATGACGTTCGCAAATAGGAGTTTTTTTAAATCTGTTTTCAAGACATACATAGGTATTAACATTTATAAAGCAAAGATAAAATTGTAAAAAATAGCACTTAAGCGAAGACATCATATCAAGAAGACTGGAAGCTTTGCGACCAAGCGACAGATGCAATAGCGCTGCGCTTGAGTGAAGGTGGAAGCAACGTATGTATAGAAAAATGAGCAAATACACAAACCTTTCTTCTGAGGATGTAATCTTTGCTATCAAATTCGTTCGAAGCATTTACCTTTGAGCGGCAGATGACGCGATTCTCTCATAGCGTTCGTATGAGAAAATGGAAGAATTTCCAGTCTTCTTGATTTGTTGTCTTCGACTTAAGGCAACTATTGTAAAACGGTCTACACTGATTGACGACAAATAAAAACAAAAACATATTTTAAGATTTCAATCAAGTGCCCGATTCCCCAATTCAAAAACCACAACAATTTCTGTATTTTTTGAAAATAATCATGTACACAGCCAATGAGAGTAGCTCAGTAACTGAGCCGAATTCAACTCATAATTTCAAAAAGTGTGGTTACTCAGTAATTGAGCAACATTTTCCTCACTTTTCCGGGAAAAACTTCTTGAATGTGAGCAAAATCGATCACAAAAAGTATACTAATAGACTGAGTGAAATATCTATCGATTTTCTTCATATATGTACAAGCAGCTTTCCCTGGAAAATCGAGGAAAATTAAACTAATTCTCTGAGTAACCCCACTTTTTTCAATGTTTAGTCATCGACTCAATTTTGAGTTAGTCTCATTGGCCGTGTAGGTATTTGTGTTTGATGAAAAACAACTTAATTATCTACAAGACAACCATACATTGCAATCAATGATATATATGCAAAATTTCTTAGGAAGACAAAGTTTTTTACACCCACAAAGTTTCATTGAAATCTGAGTTGGCGTGAAATACATCTATAACTACTTTATGGCTGTAAAGTGCACCTGTCATTTGCGTAAAATGGTTCACATGTAACGTTGTAAAAATTTCATGAATATTTCAAGGATTTGAGTGGTGGTAATTTTGAACTGGAAAATTTACTCCAAAGTGTAGGAAATATATTAATAATATCATACCGTGAACTAAGCCTGGCGAATTAGATGATACATTGCTTTGTACTATCACTTTTTCATTTTCCGGTTCTCTGGACAGATCGGCTTTCATAGCCTTGTTCACAGAACCAATAACAGGTTTACCACCGGTGTGAATCGTGGCTATCGTATTGCGTAAAGGTCCAGCAGTTATGAAGCTTTGATTTTTGGACACATTAACGCCAACGCTGCTGACTTGACCGAGATTTCGAAGTCCGTACATTTCAGGAGATTCGGATCGGATTACACCTACGCTAGTTTGAAACAATGGACTGCGGTTGCTAGTAGACACAGTTCCTCCTTGAACTGGACCTTTCGGATCAGGAGTGATAGAAGAGGTGGATGTTATGTCAGGAGTTCGACTTGTTATCATCGTAATGGCACCTGAAGATACAGGGGATCTCGCTTTGGATGCATCTTCATCTGTGATGCTTTGTTGCTGCTGCTGCTGCTGATGTTGCTGCAGCAGTTGGATTTGTTCGTGGTGCTGTCGAATGAGTTGACTTTGTCGTTGTAACTGCTGTTGGAATTGGAGTTGTTGTTGAAATTTCATATGACTAATATCACAGTTCTGCTGCACCTGAACCATGCCATTTGCTACATGGGTCACGGTTTGACCACCTATGGTAGTCGTGTTGCTGCTTACAATGCCTCTTTCTGCTCTTTCGGACGATTCTTTCCCTTCTCCACTATCGAAACCAACCACCGTTTTGAGCTGTGGACTTTCCTGAGAAGACGACGACCCATCCGGGCTGTGTAGGGTTGAAATAGAACTATGAAGGATGGCTGTTTGTTGATTAAGGTACCCCGTAGGATCATCTTTGAAATTTGGCCGCTTCTTGGATATCGACTTCACTTTACCATCCTCCAATGGCACTCGCAGGCCTTCATTTGTCCAACCAGGCGGGTTAGGTGACTCGCTGATTGCTCTACTACTTTTGACTATTTGCTCGTTTTGATTTATACTTTGTACGGGACTTTTCAGTGGCACTGCGCTCGAGGGAGACTGCATTTGGCGTTGATTTACGACAACCGTGACGGGATTTGAAGGTGCTGAACCAGAAGACGTGGAACACGCATTCTTTCGCCACGGTGGGGTTTTAGATAGTGGAATACTGGTGATATCCTTATCACTTTGATGAAGCGCATTTTGGCCTAACGATGCTCCTTGATTTGAACTAACATTTGTGGAAATGGAAAGCCTCACGTCGTGCATTGGTAAAGAAGCAGGTTCTACTTGTGGAAGTGTTGGATGTTGATCTGAAGTTGAAAATTAACAAAAGAACAGTTCCTTAGATTTCTATATGTTTTAAATGAACTTAACATTTGATAAATTTAAATTGATAAACGAACATAGCATCTTACCTGTTTTCGCACTATCAGTGCTCAAGGTTTTCTTCCCCCGCCGAACAAGTTCTACCTTTTCCATGTATCGTGTATGATGTAAACAGAAATTGTGAGGTATATTGCTGTTAATGTCCAACGTTGCATTAGGAACCTAAAGAAGAAGTAAAATATATATTTAATAATTAATTTAAAAAATGCGAACATTTATCAACGATATTGGATTGCTTATTTTTCGTATATCCTTCGGAAGATTCTTCCAACTTGCTCCGGAAAAATAGTTTCTTCTAACTTCCACTAGGAAGTACTATTTGAAAGCTTTGGCGACTGAAACATTTTCATTTACTTTAATGAAGCGGATTATCAGTTCCCAGGAACCGTCATAAACCGGGGTCAAACTGATCACGATTTTCAGTAATAGGGGAAATGGATGTAATGTCGGCCTCTAATTTGGGCCCATGCATAAGTTCAGCAATCGATTAAATTTTCAATAGCGACCAAAAATATCCATTAGTACCGTCCAATGACGCGTTCATCTTGATAAAATTGATAAATAGCAGATTTTTAACGATGGGCCCAATTTTAGATCCATAGGCCAACATTAGAGCCATTTACCCTATGTGAATATTTTCTTTGCTTGTAATTTATTTTCAATTCATTTATGTTTTAAACCAGTACTGGTGAACAGGTAACAAACCCTAGTAATTTGTTAAACTATTTACGTATGACGTCCATAATTATTCTTCGAAAAATTGAAAATACTGCTTTGGGGTGGAATTAATCAACAGTTTTTTGATTGATTGTTATGACTTGTTCCATTAGTTGATGCAGTTATTTTATTATCACTTTGGCTTACCGTATGTCTGCAAAATGTGAGTTGATGTGATTACAACTAATAAGTATCATTCATATGTTTATTATCCACTATACATGTAGGAACAAAAAAGAAGCTCAGATTAATGTAGAATTACCAATGATTTTAAAACCAACATGCGTTTGCGTTGCGTTACGTTTGTAACGGAGTAAATCAAGCATGCGATGCGATCATAGTAATTGTTTGGTTTTAAAGGAGCTAGGGAGTAAACCCAAGATCTTCTGCTTAGTAAGCAAAAGCGGCATTCGCCAAGCTAGCCGAGCTTCTCAATTTAAATTCCAATCCTGTATAAAATAAAGGAGGATCTCATCTGAATTATCAAACTTACTCCAGCCATGTGTGATAAAAATACCTAAAGGTGGCGCACTCGCGACTATTTATATCATACTGCAGTTAAACAAACACTATCGATCAATGATTTTAAAACCAACTTATTGATAAATATTGGTAAAACGTGCCTTTAAATCAAAGTGCAATAATAAATCTTCAAAAACATTCAATTATTTTCAGCAGTTTGTTCGATCAATTTCACCCCACTGATTAATTTACCCCTAGTTTACGGTAATTGTTTCAAGTTGTAATCAAATCTATAAACCCAAAACATATTCTTTCTGATTTTTTTTTGTATTATAGTCACTTTAACACATTAGGTCCTTGACTAAGATTTGAACTCGTAACCTTTAGGCATGGATGCTACGGCGGGCTGTCCGCATTTTTACTTATCATAAACTGAATTTAGACTATATTTAGGCTGAATAAGCTTCTATTTGCATGAATAAGCTACTATAGAGCTATCAATTTTGAATAGGGAACTCGAAGCGTTCATCGGCACGCGTTCCTTGAGAGCTCGTGTTCTCTGCCGAACTAATGTTTACTGTGTACACCGAACGTGAGAGCCTGATGCTGAACCTGATGCAGATGTACTCAGGCTCAAAACATCAACTCACGTTTAAACATCGGTATCGGGCTCAGAGATACTTCTTTTGCAAATCAGATTTGTTTTAGCATTATCAGCTTTAATAGCATGCTGCGGTTATCAGTTGCGTTGTATTTTTTCCCCTGAGATGGCAATACATTTCTAATGATGACGCTTTTTTGCATCCGAAGGCAAGTGGTTGCTATAGAAACAGTACACAATGGGAAAAAAAGGTACAGTACTACCTAGGTGCATAAAATTTCCAATGTTGAGACTTTAGAACAAATGTCCAACAATTTTTCCGGAGATGAACTAGCCATAGGCTAAAAATCTCCTTAAGAAAGAATAAAAAAAGTCCAACAAAATATATTTAGATAAGATTTAGATTTAGTTTTTAGTTTTAAGATGACAATTGTCAGTGGCGTCCCGTAACCTCACTTTTTACCTTTCAAAACTAGATTTAATGCCATATTCATATACGAATCGGTTGAAAAATACATTTAATCTTCTAGTTTACACGATATCTATCACTTGCAAGCAATATGTTGATAATTGTTTGTTTTGAGAGTTGGTGCACAGATATTTGTTATACAATTGTTATACTGAGATGCATGATCATCGGTGTCATTGCTTAATTTTGTTGGAATCCAATTTTGACTGACAAAGGAGCGCGTGTTCTCAGTCTTCGAAAAGTATAAACAGTGGGACCTTTCAATTGGAATCGATTCCTTGCGATAAAGGCAAGAATGACAAATATATCAAAACCGAATACTTCATTATTTCTTAATAGTGATGGATTAATACGAAATGCACTAAACTAAGGGCACAGGATATACTACTATAGATCAAATGGTCGCAGTGGTTTTATGTCCCTAACAGAGGAAAAAAAGGCCGATTTGTGGGATGTTTGGTGGTTCGAAATCTTTAATCGCGTTTATCTTTCTTAAATTGCGATTTTTCATCGTGCCGATAAGGGTGGAAGTATTTGCGCGTGAATTTTCGAAATCTTTGTTCAGTTTTTTTTTACATAGAAATAAAGACCCAATTTACTTTTTCCATTGATTTAACATGGTCACGACGCAAAGTAGTATTGAGCGAAAACCTAAAACTTAAAAACCACACAAAATTATCACCCCTATTCTGTATTTCGTTTCGAACGAAATTCTCATACAAAAAAATATTTCTTTGTATGAGAATTTCGTTTGAAACGAAATACAGAATAGGGGTGTATAACTCAAAAACGAAAAAAAAACGCTTCGCTAATTTTTTATATACTGTGTAAAAAATTCTAAATTGTCAAGGAAAAATATAAAAACGTATTGCGCCCTCTGTCTACAAACCATGAAGATCATAAAAAACAAATACAACCAATGTTTGTCAATACAAAATCCAATTTTTTTAATATCATTATTTGATATTTTGATCTTTGAAATCGGCCCATTGGTTCAAAGTGTTGAAAAAAGTCATTTTTGAAAAAAAAAGATTTTATGGCCAACCCTAACATGGAAATGGTCAACTATATGACAAAATAAAATAAAAAATCGGGTCTCATATTTTGCGATAAGAAAGAAAACTACCAATTTTTATGAAATTCTGAGCAGAGCTGGTAAATATCACAGTCGTCATATGAGAAAACAGGTCCTCTCACTATCACGAGACGAAACTACTTATAATTAGCTTTCTTGTCATTTTCCAATGATCAAGACCTCATGAGAATAATTCTCGCCTAACTTTTCAAAAGGTCCTATCTAACATTTCACTCTTTTCGAGAAAAACGAGGTTGAAGATTGACAAAATCTTTTTTGATACTATTTTAAACCAAATCAACTTTTGACATTTTTAAGACCTTTAATAGTAAAATGCGATAGTAAAATTGAAATTGAAATTATAATCTACCCGTTTCTTACATTTTTTTTCAATGAAAACGTAAAAAATGTTACATAGGACATTTTGCTCTTGTCAGGTGTACATTGGACATGTTATATAGGACGTTTTGTTATAATCACAGTTACATAGGTCATTTATGTTTTCAACATTATTGTTTTGTTTTTAAGCATTATGAGTGCATAATTTAAGTTATACGAGTTGAAAAAAAAAGTCTCTGTGTTTTTATGGATTTTATCAAATTTGAACGATTAAAAAAACTCTAAAATTGATTGTGTAAAAATAAAATCTTATTCCGGATTTGTATCTGAAGGACAAAAATTGGAAGAGGCTGATAGGCAAACAGAAGGTCATCAAGATGGAGTGAATCAAGCGAGTTGGTCGCCGGTAAGGGCCAGTAAGTGCTGCCAGCAGATGAATCAAGAGGTATTCGAAACAAAATTGGTAAGAAATGTCCATTCAAATCGATTTAATGCAGTTGAACAAATTTCAAAACTATATACGTGCCAGATTTGGAAATAATATTTTTTGAATCTGGAAGTGTGTTTATGATACCATTATCCATTTGATAAAGGTAGAGTGAACATGCGGGGCTTATTGTAAGTAAAAGTGACCTCGGAGTGGTCGTGAATTACCAGGCATTCTGAAATGGGTCACTGGAGCTGCAATAGAGCTAACACCTTCTAACTCCCGGACTAAACCTGCTTTAATTTAAGGGTAATAAAAAGCAGTTTTCTTCCATAATAACACTGCCGGACAGTGGGGGTTAGATTGTACACACACACACACACACAGAATTTAAGTTATACGAGTTAAACGAACAATATGAGTATTGGACAATGCATCAGCTTTTTTTTTAACGGTATATCGCAACACTGCCCACAGATTGTTTTGGTCAATCGTTGGTGGTCACGTGAGCTGCTTTTTATTTGATAACAGTGTTATTTTAGGGGCGTAGACAGCTTTTCGGTATGCTTGACCCCCCCCCCCCCCTTCCCCATGCGTAGACAATTGTCCATATAAAAATTTTAAAATTTGTATGGGCCGTGGATAATTGTCAACCCCCCTCCACCTCCCCCCCGGCGGAAATAGTAGAAAAATTCTTGACATGAAAATTCCGATGTGAACAATCACATTGTTTTGGTTTGTTTGAACATTTTAGGCGTTTTACTCGTATAAACACAAAGGACCGAAGTACAGATCTGCACTGTTTTGGTTTTTCTGATCCTTCAGACGTTTGTCTTGATGAACATAGTCAAACGTCTTATGTTACAGTGAAACATCGTTAATGCAAATTTTTACTTCAGACGTTTTGTTAATTTAGAATTTTCTCAATTCAATTGACATTAATCTAAATGTGTAAGTGTGCATAATGTTCTTAGGTACAAATGTTACAATGTGCATTTATAAACTCGATTTGTTTACATTTGTTACTTGGGACCTTTTGAAAAGTTAGGCGAGAATTCTTATGCGGTATTGACATCAACATTTCTAACTGATTAAGATTAATTTAAGCAAGACAATCTGTCATGACAAAATATTCTATGAGATTTCAAAGAAAATCTCTATCATCGTTTTCTCATCTGATGACAGTGACAGAAGTATCTCTGTAAATATTGCGTGAGATCTTTCATTGAAAATGACATTTGCAATCGCTCTTCGAAATCAATCGCTCCTCCAAGTTTACCGCTTAATATATATTGATATATATATTAGACCTGTTCATTTTAAACGAAATGTTTGGAATGTAACGGGTCAACCGTGATTACTGTTCGTCATGTTAATTTGTACTTCTGTGTAAATTTTCAGCAAAATCGGTGATGATTTTGAGGTGCTTCAAGTTAATTTTATGTTTTTAAGGTAATTTACGGCTTACAATATTTCTATACAGCGCTGGAAAAAGGGCCTATCTGCTTTGATCGATTCTCTTCATCGACTTTCTCTTTCATTAATAGCTCAGCTGCAACAACATTTCCTGTTGTATTTGACGATTTGGACGATAGATAGAACCCTCCTTTATCATGCTTTGTGGTCAAAATAGCTCGAAAACTGTTTGCATAGCCGTGGTTATCAAAAGAGACTTTCGATGAAGAGAATCGATCAAAGCAGATAGGCCCTATTTCCAGCTCTGTATAGATTTGTATCTCGAGACTGAAATAACGAAAACTGCTGTAACAACTTTCATAGCAAAGTTTAATGTGTCATGTATCAACTTTGTGACCAAAGGTTGACTATTAGAAGTGATTTTATTGAAGTTTGACTTAGTTTCATGCTCGAAGATATCTTAAAATGTGAAGAATTTTAAAGTATTTGTTCTACGAATTTTCCACCCGTATGATATAAAAATGTGTAGTGTACGGCATAATGTTCCTCATATTGTTCTAGAAGTTTCATTCCAACATAGTTTTCGTGTTTATTTCATAGATTGAGAGATAAAAATCAGAAAAGAGGCCGTTTTAGCTAAAATTCACAAGACAACAGAACCAATAAAAGTCAATTAGATTGACAGAACATAGTTGCATTGCTTTTCAATGACGACCGATGACTGTTTCATTGATATATGATTTTTTCATAAATATGAATCCTCAGTAGACGTGTTTTTTATCAAAGGCAAGTGTCACTCGAACCATTCAAAATATTCGTTATTTTATAAATTGCTGTTATGGTTCGAGTGACACTTGCCTTTGATAAAAAACACGTCTACTGAGGATTCGTGTTAGGGTGGTCCACAAAATCATTTTTTTTCAAAAATGTCTTTTTTTAAAAATTTATAACTTCTGAACCTCTTGACCGATTTTTACGATTGACCCTTCAAATGAAAGATGTTTTAATGTAGTTTTAAGAAAAATTATGAAACACTCAGAGATATTTGATTTTGTAGGAAAAAAATATGTTACAAATGCTTTTTCTTGATTTTCACTGCGAGCATTCGACAACTTCTTATTTTAGTATTTTTAATTGAAAGATCATTTAATTTTACATAACATATCAAAAAATTAGCGATGTCGGAGAAGCAGTTTTGGAGATACAATTTTTTTAAATAAAAAATTATTGTTCCGCAATATATGCACCACACGTGCATGGAAACGATGAAGACGCAAGGTAGTTCACAATGTGTCTCCATCGAGTCACAGCAGATGTGACTAATGAAATCTATGAGCAACTTACAAGCTGGGTGCAACATTCAGTTCAACCTGCGGGCCGTCCATAAACCACGTAGACCAAGTTTTAAACATTGCAGATCCTACCTTTCCCTTCGTATACTCAAATTTTAAAGCTTTTCGTTTCAATACTCCTCCCATAGGGCCTTTTCCATGACAAGTTGCGAAAAAATGCCACACGGCAGCAATGCCAAAATTTTTTTGCATGTTGCATCAGTACCTAAGAGTCCAAGCTGTACCTCATAGGTATATCCAGGCTTGATGGAGCCTCACTCGCGAGTTTGAAATGAGCCGAGCGTAGCATTTTTCTGAGGAGTAGAATGCCTACTGCCAAATCATTCCACTGAGCTTCAGAGCTTGTGAGCGAAAGGGGATAAAATGAGAGTGAGGTTTGCTGCCATTCATGTTCATGTTTTCTATCACACGCTCTTACTCTCACTCTGGGTGAACTCTGAGCTTCTTGCGTCGAACAAAAAGTCATCCGGAGTCTCGAAAAGCGCCCCTCACGTCAAATCATCCTCTCGCTGAAGTTCGCTCTCCCTCTCTCTCGAGGAGTTTTTGTTTACTTCTTCCATATTCCTGCCGCCACTCACTCGAGGTGAGGGCTGGCTAAACTCGCAGGACATGAGTGTTTTAAAACCTCCAGTGAGTTTGAGGAGTTTCAGCAAGCCTGGGTATATCACTCGTTCGTAGGCAATGACTTTTACATAAGCTCCAGCCCAATAGGCTTCGCGGTGTTAGTGACATTTGGAAATGTTTGGTGGTGTTTGTATTTATTCGCAATATTCATCTATTTACCTGAAACAGCTGTTTGAAGTGACGTCATTGCTTACGAACAGGTGATATACCTATGAGTTACAGCTTAGACTCGTAGGTATATCACTCACTCGTAGGTACGATATAATGCTTCACATAAAACAACGAATGTTATGAAAGAAATGATCAGTTAGAAATCAAAGTTTCCTACTAGAACAGTTGAATTGAAGAATATCTAAAAATGAAACGTAAGTGTTCAATGTGTGATGTTTGGATGTTGAGTTCATGTGCCAGAAAAATCACCAATAAATTGTACAATTATGCAGTGGAAAAAAAGATTAAAATAGATGAGAGTAGCTCCTTCATTTGTCAACGATGCTACCACAAACTATATGAACCCAATGATGCCGTGACCGAAGAAGCCGTTGCAGGACCATCCAGAATCGCTGCTGCAGGTACGTTATTTGAAAATTTATGTGATTCTTCTTTAAATTTCAATTCTTTTCTTCTAACTACTAACTTAAACTCTTCTTTTTTGCAATCATTTTTCAGAGTCCATCGAAGCAACCAGCATTGAATCAATTTCCGTTGCGGGACCGTCCAGAATGGTTCCTTTTCCCTGCCAAGGTAAATAATAAAAAATAAATCATTTGTATGTTTTTTTTTTTCTAATAATCAATCATTTTTTATATTTATTTTCAGAATCAGTGGAAACAACCAGTTCTGAATCGATCGTTACCACCTACAACGCACCTTTGTCGGACGAAAATGAATTCCTTATACAACTTAAGGATAAATATAAAGAAACAAGAGACAGCAATGAGCGATACAGGATTTTAACCACACTTCCCAAAAGTTGGTCTACATATAGAATTATGAAGGAGTTCAATGTTTCCCAACATATGGCCAACCAAGCAAAAGCACTGCAGCAAGAGAAAGGAATAATGTCGGTGCCTGTAAAGAGGTTAAGCAGAGCTTCATTAGGAGAACCAACGATAATGCTTGTTCGTGATTTTTACAATAGTGACGATATAAGTCGTGTTTGTCCGGGGAAAAGAGATTATTTAATATCTAAAAATGATGAAGGCGAAATCTACGTACAAAGAAGATTAGTTTTGTGTAACTTGCAGGAGGCGTACTCCATCTTTAAAAATACATATCCTGATATTAAAATAGGATTTTCCATGTTCGCCAGTAACCGTCCGAAACACTGCATTTTGGCAGGGACAAGTGGCACGCATACCGTATGCGTTTGTATATATCATCAGAACGTTAAACTTATTTTTAAAACACTACAAAGCAGACAATCACTCCCAGATGGTGTTGATTCCTATCACGATTTGTTTAAAAAAATAATTTGTCAAAATCCAAGTGAACAATGCTGGCTGCAGTGTTGCAAAAATTGTTCAGGAACGCAAATTTTGGCCACAGAACTAATGACTATTCTTAGTAACGGACATGTTGAATCAATACAATTCAAACAATGGCGTCAAGTAGAGAGATGCATTATGGACTTAGTTGAAATGGACACACAGGAATTTATTGATACTTTTTTAGAAAAATTATTCAATTTATTGCCGCATAACTTTATAGCTGAGCAACAGGCAAATTACATGAAACACGTCAAAAGCAATTTGAAAGCTACAGAATGCATCATAATCTGTGATTTTTCGGAGAATTATTCTTTCGTTGTGCAGGATGCAGTTCAAGGCTTTCATTGGGCGAACACCCAATGTACTATTCACCCTTGTGCTATTTATTTTAAAGACGAAGAATCTAACGATTTGAAATTTACTAGTTTTATTGCAATTGCTGATTTCACTAAACATAATCATGTCGCAGTTCGTTTATTTCTTACGCATTGTCTAGCGTTCATAAAATGTAAATTGCTAAGCTTACAACAGATTTACTTTTTCTCAGATGGATCAGGAAGCCAATATAAAAATAAGATGACCGCTTTTAATTTATGCAACATGCAAAAAGATTTTGGCATTGCTGCCGAGTGGAATTTTTTCGCAACTTGTCATGGAAAGGGCCCTTGTGATGCTTTGGGAGGAGTATTAAAACGAAACGCTGCGAAAGCGAGTTTGCAAGGCCACCATATAACAACGGCCCAAGAACTTTACTCATGGGCTATTTCTAAGCCAGATTCAAAAATACACTATCAGTTTTTTTCGGAATCCGATTACAATAAAATGGAAAGAAAATTGAAAAACCGTTATATACATGTGAACCAAATTTCGGGGACACAGTCATTCCATAGTTTTAAGCCTCAAAACGAAAAGTATATTATTGTCAAACGGTATTCATTTTCAACGGAAGAAAAATGTGTGAAATTAAATTAAAGAAAATAAATGCTTCATGTTTTACTTATTTTTCTTCGACCTCGTCATTATTTGTAGCATTTAAGTACTTCTCCCAGAATTTTGATACCAAAATTAATAATGTCAAACTGGGGCCTGTTTTAAAGCCACGAAGACTTCAATGGGGGAGGGGAGTCCAGGGGAGTCCAGCCACATACGCTCGGTAAAAATATTTTAAAATTTTAGTAAAGTGTACAAGGGGGAGGTAGGATCTGCAATGTTTAAAAATTGGTCTACGTGGTTTATGGACAGCCTCCAGGCTGAACTGAATGTTGCACCCAGCTTGTAAGTTACTCATAGATTTCATTAGTCACAGCTGCTGTGACTCGATGGAGACGCATTGTGAACTACCTTGCGTCTTCATCGTTTCCATGCACGTGTGGTGCATATATTGCGGAACAATAATTTTTTATTTAAAAAAAATTGTATCTCCAAAACTGCTTCTCCGACATCGCTAATTTTTTGATATGTTATGTAAAATTAAATGATCTTTCAATAAAAAATACTAAAATAAGAAGTTGTCGAATGCTCGCAGTGAAAATCAAGAAAAAGCATTTGTAACATATTTTTTTCCTACAAAATCAAATATCTCTGAGTGTTTCATAATTTTTCTTAAAACTACATTAAAATGGCGCAATAAAAAAACCGTAAATTACCTTGAAAACATAAAATTAACTAGAAGCACCTCTAAATCAACACCGATTTTGCTGAAAATTTACACAGAAGTACAAATTAACATGACGAACAGTAATCACGGTTGACCCGTTACATTCCGAACATTTCGTTTAAAATGAACAGGTCTAATATATATATGTATTGATTTAAGACATAATTACAGATAATAACGTATTAATCGCTCTTTTAAGTTTACCGCTTAAATAAAAAAAAATGTGTATATGTATACTGAGAAAATTGAGCGACTGCAGTGGACTGGGCACTTCGTATGAATGCTGGACAACGGCCCAGTAAAAATTGTTCTCGAAAGCGACCAAACTGTAGAACTACGAGGTTGGCGACGTGTGGCCATGGATCGAGTAGAGTGGAGACGACTCTTCGGACAGCAGAGTATGGTTTGATATGTATGGAAAGGCCATATATTTTGCTACAACTGTGTGTCAGGTTCCATTTCGATTCGAAAAACAGTTTTAATTCTATGGTTGATAGAAAAATCTACGAGAGTCAAAATAACTAAATTCCAGCTCATATTTGAATGACTATCATAGTGCACAAGCGAAGATTGAGACTGATATTAATATTTTGTTTACTATTTGCCCTGAGGTAAATCATAGACTGAGTAAAATTGTCCACGTTTTTTTTTTATTTCTCATGTTTCTGCTCGTATATGAGTGACATTTACTCATATTTGAGGAAAACCGTAATTTTTGTGAATTTTGGCAAACGAAACTCAAATTTGAGTGAGATTCAACGACCGTGTTGATCTCTGGGAGGTAAGCCGAAATTAAGGGTTATGGTTATCTTGAGTGATTTTTTTTTTCCTTTGGTTTGTTTTTTTCCGTCGATCTTGTTTTCCGTGCTGAGCACCAATGCTACCGACGTGCCAGGAAGGCAGCTCCCACACCTGGACCCTACCTATCGACCCATCAACTCATGAACCGGGGACCAACGGCTTTACTTCCCATCCGAAGGAAGGCGTGATCAGAGATGTTATGCCTCAGAATATCCCGGCGCCGACTGGGATTGAACCCAGGTCTGCTGGGGTGAGAGGTAATCACGCTTACCACTACACCACCGGCGCCGTTCCCTTCTTGAGTGATTTGAGCGGAACAAATTTTAAAAAACCACAATGTTTTATTTTAGAAGATCCAGTAAGAAACGATAAGTTTAATGAAAAAAAAATCATAGAGTGTAAAACCTATTTATGCTTCTATTACTGAACGCTTCAACATATTTCCGATAACAATTTCATATCCTTTTAGCTCAAATAGCTTTACTACGACGAAAAGAATTATGATAAAGGAGCTTCACAAGCGCGTTCCCATTCATGCTCTTATTCATTCACGGCGCCTCATGAGCCTTATAGAAGGAATATGCAAACTCATTAGGCGAAATCCACCCCCTGAACATGCAATCTCAACCTCGTCATTCAAACCCCATTCTGTTGTAGTAACGGACCGGTTCGTAAAAAATACGATAAGGCAGGTTTCAACGTTACGCCTTCCGATAAAAATAGACCCGAAAACAATTAACTACCCTTCCGTTCCGAAACTGATGTGGCGTGGCAGTTCGACAGCAGCGAGTGAGCACGCATATGCAAACACGGAGGAGTTTTTATTTTCTGCAATCTAACCCAACAATCAACCAGCAACCAACATTGGCCCCTAAAGTACCTTATGCGATCGGTAATTACAAACAATGCAAAGCGACGACGACAGTGACGACGATGACGACGAGATCTCACCCCACTGCATTGTTAATTTGCACGAATCATAAAAAATGCACCCCATTTGGTAGTAGTCGTTCCTCCAAACTAACTAACGGGTAATTACGGCTCTTTACGTCGAAGGTGCACATTGATGGAATATTGCACCAATTTCTTCTTTGGCACTCCACACCAGCATTTGAATAAGAGGTGTACGCTTATTCTCTCGATCTTAATCACCTGCTGGGGTGTAGTTAAAAATCAATTATAACCCTCGGTATGAACGATTACTCACTGCTTACATTCTAATTGCATGCATGCATTTTTGTTTATTGCACACCGCATAAAGATTAATAAATCAATCATTATGTACGTGGTGCTGCGGCAAAACATATAATTTTGAACCTTAAGGACAATTTGTGTGGAAAACAGAATGCAAAAGCAGCAAAACTGGATATTTGACCCCCTACCAGCAAGCTTGTGTAAGTTTTTCTCAGACTTACTTTTTCCGGATCATTTCCAGAATTCTTCAGAAAATATATCCTGTATAGTGAAAACCATCAATTAACAACTGCGGATGTGCCCAGAAAAAGTTGACGGTAGACTCTAAGTTCCTGTATTTGACGTAAAATCCAAATAAAAAGAAGTTGCACAAATTCTCAAATGTATCCGTTGATATTTGAAAATAATTGAACATATTGCTTGTTCATGAGCAATTCCACAGTTGTACACTGAGAGCATTCAACGCATGTACCACTTTTGCATTAGTATTATTCTGTGGCAAGTACAATCACCCTATATGCCCTGGGAAGTCGAAAAAAAAAATGCAATTGAACATATTTGAAAATCAAGGTGTCCCGCAGTTATGTGATGAAAATTCAAATTTCATTCACAAGGTTAGTTAGGTTAGTTACGGCAGTATAAAAACAAATATAATCTACCTAGCCCGGGGCAAATTAATCACCGGGGTAAAATGGATCATAATGCCTTCCAATTTTCCAACGGCGCCGGTGGTGTAGTGGTAAGCGTGATTACCTCTCACCCCAGCAGGCCTGGGTTCAATACCAGTCGGCGCCGCCTGGATGTTCTGAGGCATAACATCTCTGATCACGCCTTCCTTCGGTTTCACGCTTACCACTACACCACCGGCGCCGTTGAACTCTAACGATTGTTTTGATAAGTTTTTCTTTTGTTTACAAAAAGCAGTACAAATTTAGAGCTGTTAGTGGGTATTTGATATAATAGTAATGACTCTAGTGACTATAATAACGAAAACAGCTATCAGTGACTTTAAAGTAATAAAAAAGTGACCAATCAGAAAGATATGGTTCTAATCTTTCGTTGATTGTGACCCACTTCGAAAAATTCTATAAACTAACACCAAGGCTATCGCATTACCGCTCAATGCGCGAAGTGTACCAATTTTTTGGGATCCAACATGAGCATTATTCATGTTTCTTTAAAAAAAAAACAAGTTGTTTAAGGAGTCCATACATTTTTTCACGGAAAATCAGTATTAAATGAACATCGCCAAATGGACACATTTTGATAATTTTGAGACAATAAATTTAAAAGATCTAGGATACATAAACTTCTGTAACACTTCAAAAATATATGAACATGAACATAACTCTGGGACCTAGAGAACTAAGAAAAAATCACATTATTATGGAACGAGGAAAATTTTCCAAGATGGAAAGATCTAGGACACAGAAAATGTAGCATGCATCTTTGACTTAAAATCTCGATCTTGAAAAAAACATGAGGTTCCGGGACAAATTTTAGAGATTTTGGACCATATTTTTTAATGCTGGTACATTGGCTAGGACTTAACAATTCAAGATCTCTAAAACATACACAATAAGAAAATTGTACACTCTGAAATAAGTTTCGATATGTTGAACATAAAGAATGTAAGTTCACAGTCCTTGTAAAATTTAAAATGCTTCTGAAACTTAGAAAACGTTGGAAGTTGTTCTAAAATCTGGACTACAAAGTATGGAAAATTTGATTTAATGGACTTAGAAAAGAACTCAAGATTCTCTTCTCTTGAAACATTTTCCAGACCATTTTTCGACATCTTAGCAAATATCATAAATTAACAATATAGTTCACTCTTCTATAATCCCCAAGACATGATTTTTCTCGTCACTAGCGGCACTAGTTACACGAAAGGTGGCTAGTACATTATGAATTGAGCGCCTCGCAGTTGACAGCTCAATATCAACAAGGCTATCAAAAACAACTCACAGATGAGTAAAATTTTATTCAGCATGTAATATGAAAAATTAACCGTTTAAAATTTTATTACAATTTTATTCAAACTGAAGGTTATGGCAAAACAAAATACAATGGAGTCGCTTTTTACGCGTTTTTTTACACGGATTTTTTACGAGGTTTTTTTTATGCGGATTTCGGAGTTAAGGCGTTTTTTTACGCGGATTTCGGAATTTACGCGGTTTATAGTTATACACTGGAGTCACGTTTTACGCGTTTTTACACCGTTTTTTTTACGCGTATTTCGGAATTTACGCGGTTTGTTTTTACGCGGATTGTTTCTACGCGGATTGTTTTCACGCGGATTTCGGAATTTACGCGGTTTTTTCACACAACTCCAGTGTATAATATGTAATAATATGAAAAACAAGATTAGTCTAATAATAGTAATATTTAAACTGAGAACCGGCCAAATAACCACTACAGAAGCGTTAAAAGCCTACACACTATTTGAAAAATACTCAAAATTGGGAAGAGTCTACCCAATTCGGTTAAACCTGAACCTACCCAAACATGGGTAAACCTGTATTTATGTTAGTTGTTTTCAATTGAGGATATGTTTGCTTCCTCATGTTTTTAGATTTTTGTGTTTATTGTATGTTTATTGGAAAAACGAAAAAAAAAATCATCAGATTTTTTACTTATTATTGAGTATGTTCATATATTCGCAAAATTGGGTAAAATAAACGTGAATGCTTTTACCCAACAGAGCACTATTACCCGCATTATTTATAATTTTAGGTAATTTTTACTAATGCGTTGCGTACTTTTTTCTAACCGTGTATGACCTATGACGTATTGACGTGTGATAGAGAAAACTAGTAACTAGAGCAACATATACATTATGTATGTATGTATGGACACTGTCATAAAGACATTTTAGTAATTTGTGTAGTATAATCTAATCTAATCTAATACAACCGCAGCCAGTACGAGAAAGCATCCTGGAAAAATCATTAGGTTAGGTAAGACCTAATCATTTTTCTTGTCAAGTGAGAATAATTTTCGTGTTCTTAGATGCCGACAGGGTGTGTAGAAGTTTAATTGTGAAAGTATTTCTGATGATTCTATGCGATGTGAAATAATGTCATTGATGAAGATAATCCGTCATGCCGAAGCCGGTACCGTGTTGACGAAAAAGAACAAACACGATAGGCCCGACGGTGCCTGTGTAACTACTTCGACCGAGAAAAGAAAACAAATTCAGAAAAATAATCTGTGTTCGACTTCCGCTGTCAAGCTCTAGAGAGAACGCGTCTGCTTTGCTCGTAAGTTAAGCGCTAACTGACATTTAATAATTTCACATAACCGTACTTCCAAATCTTTCTCATTCATCTTCAAGATGCGCATGGATTTCGTTATATTAGAAAATATTTTCTAAAAGGGGGCTGACAAAATCGGGTCATTACTGTATTCGGACCCGACGCTCTTCTCAAAACTTCAAAAAATTTGTGATAAATCTAAATCTTTTAATATCAATTTTTGGGGATGGCATACAAAAAAAATGGAAATTTTATAAGCTAAACTGGAAAAAATTTGGTAGATAACGGACTTGAATGTCTAGTTCACGGAGTCGAAAAAAAAAATCAGACTTACGCTGATTTTTAATAAAAATATTATTTTTTTTTTCACCAAACCAATCCGTGATTTGATGTAATTTTTTTATTGCAAATTTTTCACCCTCAATATTGGTCAAAAAAGTGACATTAGTGACTACATTTTGCTTGTTAGTGACTGTGAGGAAAATAGTGACCTAGTTACTAAAAAGTGACTTTCAACCAGCCCTACAAATTTCCAATGGCTTCACCTTAACCTCAATCCACCTGTGCACCAACTCTCAAAACATAAACAATTATCAACATATTGCTTAAAATGGATGAATATCGAAACTAGAAGCTTATGTGCATTGTACAACTAATTCGAGTATTAAATCTGGGTTTCAAAGTTAGTGCACAGGTAAAAAGTAAGGTTGCGCAACGCCACTGCAAATTTCAATTTAATGCAGCTGACGTTCAATAGCATATTTACACAATGAGTATTCAAACAAACGTAAATATAGCTGCAGCGATTGTTGTCATTAGCTTTTAAAGTGGCATTTTTGACTAACAGAAGTGCTAATTAATCAGAATAGTATAATAAATAACGGTAAATTATATCAGTATCAAGAAATCAATGGATTAAATTACAATAAATTTAGGCGCAACTGTGTATTTTGTGTAGGATTTTAGCATCTGATTCGGATTCAGAGAATGAAAATTTACAAAGAAAATGCACTGGGAAGCTATCAATTTCATCTCATTTCAACATTTTTAAATTGGAAATTTTAAAAATGTCTTAAAAATAAACTAAACATACCATATGATAAGCAGAGGTGCGAGAAGTGGGTGGGACATGTCCTACGCAGTAAAATACCTGGATGGGACAGTCAAAGCTTTGTCCCACCCAAGATTTTATAGAGAACATCGTTAAAAAACTAAATTAATCCAATGATAAAATCTTATCCTTCTCTCTAATAGGAATTCCGACTAAAGTACGATGAGATAAGCTAGATGAATTCTCATGTGATGATGGATTTTGTCCCTTAACTAGAAACTGGGGCCGGGTGTTTCCGGAATATGGCCGGATGTGGACAGTATAGTCCTGTGATCTTATTATTATTATTGAACTGGTTTTATAAATCTCATGCCTTTTGATGTGTCACATGATGAATTTTATTCATTTCACGCCGAATGAAGTTTCATGACATTTACAAACCACATTTAAAAACCACATTTACATTGGTATTTACAAAATATTCAAAAAGTTCTATGAGACCATAGTATTTTATCCCACCCATATCTTTGAAGGTGGACGCGCTTCTGATAATAAGTAAACATAAGAGTTTTCACCTTATTTTAATACGATTAGTATAGTAAGTCTATTATAGTAAGAATATAATTTTTTCCGATTTTACGTTAAGCAGTGTTCATTTTGCCCCCGGTTTACGGTTGTTGTTGTTGTTTCTTTATTTAGGACACTTTCAGCTCAAGGCTGGTTCATCTCCGGCGTCGGTTTACAGTACATTCATTCAAAACAATATTTACTACTCATCTGATATTAAAACGATGCCTGATTGATCACTTCTCAGACTTAAAGTGTTGATCATCCTTCACACGTAAGATAAACGTGGATGATTATCAGCGCCGTAATTATGACGATTTAAACAAACGAATAATCATGAACGCTATAGGTACGTGTGTAGAAATCACAAGCGATATAACACCTACCTGAGAATCGAACTCGAAGAACGCTTCGGGGCGAAAGGGACAAGGAAGACCACATTTGCATGTGCCGCCGCTCAGGAGATACTCCTTGACTTGATTGAAATTCCGAAGTGCTGCACCGGAAGGACTGAAAACAAAAGAAAAGAGGGTTGTTATTTAATTGTTTGATATTTCAAAATAGGGGAAATGACGGCTTCGGCATGACAGACTATTTTCGGCAACACAAATTGAAACACTATTTTCACTGGATTTTCTTACGAAAACACTTCGCTGAATGCAAGCAAACGATTCTTTATGCTTTCAGCTTCAATTTGACTATATTTTTACCACTGAGAAAAAGCAATCTAGCAGGGTTTTCTTGAAATGAAACACACGCTCTACAAATTGTAGCTGATTTCGAGTTGCCGATAATAGAACAGCAGATTTACATGCAGTTCAAATGGAACGGTTGCCGAAGAAAAACTGGTTGCCGACAATACTCGCTCTCACTAGAGAAGATTGGAGCTTTGTAAAAGCGTTTCAAAACAGTTTTTGACAGTTCTTTCGACTGAAATTGTTAGAGCAGCTGGCAGTAAAAGATTGTAAACAAACCAATACTGCATATGTGTGCGTTCCTTAGAGAAAAAGGCTATAGAAAGAAGGTCGCTGCTTAGGTTGCCGAGAATACGTAAATTCCCCTACGTAAGTAATTATGTGTGAGATGTTCAATCATTCACCGAGGCCTCTGTCAGGATTTAGAGGAATCATACGCCTTACATGAAACTGGCATTCTGCAAACTCTGTACGCTGGTGCTCAGTGTTCGGAAAAACACAAAAACTCATATCTCATGCATGCGTTTATGCGCTTATGAGTTTTGCCTTCCAAAAATCAACGTCGCAAAAATCCCCGATGAGTTTTCAAAAATTCATTTCTTTATATGTCGGCGCTATTAATTGTTAATTGATTATGCATCAGGGATTGGAAAACAAACACAATATGCATGAGCATGCTATCAATTGACGTTTGAGTGGTTTTTATGAGTTTAAAGCTGGAATGATTTTTTGCGTGGTGAGTGTGAGAGCGTGAATGTGCACGAGCATGTCAAGCGTAAAAATAAGGTTTTATTTATGCTCTACATAAAAAAAAACAGCGGGCATACAATATCGAACATAAATTTTAAAGAATAGATTTATACACAAATGTAGCCCAAATGTCACCGAGTCGTTAGAATAAAAAGTAAATTTTTCTAGTTCACCTAGCTTTTAGCCTCCCGCCTTCCGTAAATTTATATAAACAAAGATTTCTAATATACACTATATGTTTCAAAGATGAGTCTTTTTTGAACTCTTTAATAATTTTCTGATCTTCCACGAAATGCCTTATACTTACTAGCGATTCCCTAAATAAGGTTTTGTTGACTACTTTTATGTTTTCAAAAATTTCTGAGGTTTCTTGAATTTTGTTTAGATTCTCTGAACAGCTCTAAAATACCCTGAACTTTACTGAGGTTTCCTAAATTTCCTAGAATTAACACGACTTTTTCTGAGGTTCCCTAATCATAGTAAAAAAATTCAATGAATTATCTCGATTCACAAATTATTTTTATAAGTTTTCTTAACTTTTCTGAAGAAACCTACTCTGTGGTTCATTTGACCTTCTCTTAACTTACCCTTGGGTTTACTGAGGTTCCCTTCAAACCAGTGGCGTTTCCTTAACCTCAATCTACCTGTGCACCAACTCTCAAAACATAAACAATTATCAAAATATTGCTTGCAATGGATAGATATCGAGTAAACTAGAAGATTAAATGTATTTTTCAACCGATTTAAGTATGCAGATGGCATTAAATCTACTTTTGAAAGTTGGTGTACAGGTAAAAAGTGAGGTTACTCGATGCTACTGCTTCAAACATTTCCGACGAGTCATCCTGATATTCCAAAAGATTTCTGAAACTCTCCGAAACATCTTTGAGGTGAGTTCTTTACATATTCCAGAAACTACAATAATTTATTTCTGAATTTTGCTAAATAGCACCGAAATCCACTGATCTCCTTTGAAATTCTGAGACGGTCAGGGGGCTTATGAAAATATGTGAAGCTAGATCTTCTGAAAGGTTCAACGAATACAGATAGGTTCAATGAACTTCGAAAATCTTAGAAGTGCTTAAGAGAGGATCGTAATGGTTATTTCTTATCAACTGGTGTATTTGGATTTTAATTTCATCATGACAAAGTTATAAGCGTTCATAACCTAACACTTTTTCGTGACGGTCGCAATTTTAGATTTTCGATTTACCCTCGGTACCTACCCGTAAGACGTAGTCTACGTCAAAAGAAAGGATCTATAAACTTCAGACTTTGGAAAGGTTCAGAGAGCTTCAATGATGTTCAACGAGCTTCAGGCACGTGCATACATCATAATCGGAGTTCAGGGAACTGATAAGGTCATGGAAGTTCTGAGAGAGAGGCTTCATAGTTTTGAAGGATTCAACTACTCAAACACATTCTGAGAACTAAAGAAACGGGAAATGGATATTACTTTACTTTACTTTATATTTATTAGGAGCAGGGAAAAGCCCTTTGAGTGGAGCTAACTTCAAAGCTATTTTTTTCTCAAAGGCATAAAACCTCATCTTTTCGCATCAACAAAACAGCACATTCCAAATGATACAGTATTAACTTGAGACTTAACAAAAAATCACCTTATTATATTTCTTACAAATACCTATCTTTTACAAACTGAGCACTTCACGGATCCTATTTGTATTAATTGAACTCGACAGATGAAAGTCGAAGACATCGTAACAACGATTGAATACGCGACAAATACTACTAATAGGCGCATTATGGTCATACTTAGTACAGAATGTCGAAATGAATTGGTGAGTAGGAAGGGTACGACGATGAATATCAAAACTCAACTCACATAACACTGCAAGTTCGAAACAGCGGCGCCGGTGGTGTAGTGGTAATCGTGATTACCTCTCCCAGCAGGCCTGGGTTCAATCCCAGTCGACGCCGCCGAGGGAAGTAAAGCCGTTGGTCCCCGGTTCATGAGTTGATGGGTCGATAGGTAGGGTCCAGGTGTGGGAGCTGCCTCCCTGGAGCAGGTAGCATTGGTGATCAGCACGGAAAACAAGATCGACGGAAAAAAAAACAAGGAAAAAAATAACACTGCAAGACAATCTATATGAGATTGAACAACATCCGGTATGAAAGAAGTTTTAGTAACATTCCTACGAACCTCCAGAAGGTCAAGGTCAATACGTTTACAACGATCTTCATATATAGGGAGGTTATATGGATCATTCCAAGGCAAACGTCGAAGAGTAAAGCGAATAAACTTATCTTGGATAGGTTCTACTCGCTGTATGCTGTTCTGGTAGTAAGGAGCCCACACCAAAACTGCATACTCCAATGTAGAGCAAACTAAGGAATCAGGGTCTTCAAACAGTGAATATCCGAGAATTATTTTGCAGCACGAAAAATAAAGGCCCCAAGCATTTAGAAGTTTTGGAGGTTGTATATCCTACAGGGTCTTAAAAACTTAGATTCGAATCTAAGAAAACACCCAAATCTTTAGATTCTCTCTTTAGAGATGTTCCGACAATAGTGTAATCAAATGAATGGACGGAGCGTTTACGTCCAGAGGAAATTACTAAGCATTCGTTGGAATTCAAAGTTATACGATTAGATGCGCACCATTTGGAAAAGAGGTCAAGGTCTTTCTGAAGGAAATGGGCATATTTTTGACATGTTATTACATAATAGCGTTTGAAGCCATCGGCATACAAGAGCTTAACTTTGCAGCACTATGGTGACGTCATTCAGGTACAGCAAGAATAAGGTCCACTATGACTGCCGTGTGAAACATCAGATGTGACGTGGAATATTTCTGATATAGTATTACCTATTTTGACCGACATTGAACGACTAACCAGATAAGATCAATCCAGTTGCCAATCTAGCAACGAACCAGAGAAACCAAGACGTTCAAGCTTTGCTATCAAGATTTTATGGTTAATTGTATCGAAAGTAGCTGAAAAATCATTATAGATTGCATCGATCTGCTTGTGAGCTTCTATAGTCTTGATGACATGTATGGAACCAGATTGGTGCAGTTCCGAGATATGCGGGTGATTCCAAAAACACTGATCTTAATAAATGAGAGCTTTCAAGGATTTCATTACTTTATGTGGGCGACAGAGGCATCTCGTAGTTAAAAGTGCTACCTGTTCTACAAGTTTCATGTTTTAAAAAAGAAACGCGCTAAAAAAAGTCAATTGATTTTTTTATCGTATGGGCAAAGCTAGGAAATATAATCAAAAGGATATATAATCAACATACATTAAATACAAATGAGAAAAAAACATTCAGGAGCACATGAGTTTAACAACATTCAATATGCATAGACATATGTACTTAGATTATTTTACAAGAGGGGATTTTTTTAATAGGTTTGGGACGAAGGGCCTTCGATTTCTATGAAACTTCGCCCATAGGTAACTAAAGTAAATTTCAAAAAGATCAGGGTTGTTAATTTTTCCGAAAAACCTTAGTTAAAGTTTTCCGATTTTCTCGGACACTACCAACTTCAAAAAAGAACTTATGAACCAAGCATGGCACATACAGCCAAAGTCAATTAACAAAAATTACTTGTAATTTTGTCAGCTATTGATCCAGTTGGAAACAAATTGATCATGAAAGTTTTCAACATTAAAGAAAATCCAAAAGAAGAGCTGTGGAAATTATCTTCTATATCATGGATTTAGACGGATGGAAACAATGTTTTCATGTTTGGACATTTATAAGCTTTTTTTCGGTGAACATTTCAAGATGGTATCTTATACCGTTTTTGAGATATGCTCGAAAAACTGATGTTCGGTCTAGCGCTCTTCTAAAAAAAAAACAAATTGTTCTTTCTCCTCGCACACCGTCCGTACGCGTAGCAGCTTAAATACCTACCTACCCATCTTTATCATAATAAAATCAAATTAAATTATGAAAATCAAGGGACCGACCTAGTTGAAATGTCTAAGTCAAACGATCTGGTCGACATTATGAAACAGATCGTTCGGGTGATAGTCGCCACTATCTATACCTAATAACGCCGTTAAAACCCGTTTTTAGGTATAGACGCATTTCGCGCCAAATCGTATTCGGAGCTGGCAGCACCCTCTCAGATTTCAATGAAACTTTCTGGATGTGTGGACCTTGACTAAATATGCCACTTTGCATACTTAGTTTTTCCAAACTTTATCTAGACTAACATTTGAGAAGGGCCAAACTTTTTCTGCCGATTTTTTTCAAAAAAATATTATGGAAAAATGACAACTCCTACAAAAATGTATTGTATGGATGACTTTTAGGAAATTGTCCAAGTTATGGAAAAAAAATACTTGAAAAAATTTCATTTGAGACCTACACTGAAAAAAATCGATTTTAAAAATTTAAAGTCGATTTAAAAAACGGCCATGTTTGATTTGGATGAAACTTTGCCTCAAAATAGGTAATTATGTTTACTACCAACCGTCCATACATTGCGAGATGGGCACTTTTAAGGAAAAAAAGTTTTTCTTACAAAAACTTTTTCATGTCTGAACTGATTTTTTTTTTTTTTTGATTTGCCATTTTAACACAAAATTTAACCAGTGAAGCTCAAAATCATCTCAGAATCCAATGAAGCTCAATTTGCGATTCAATTTTGTCTAATCAGCACTTAAGTTCACTTGGATTAATCGAGAATTTCATATGAAAAGGGCTCATGATGCATTTATCGCCAAATCGTATTTGGAATTGGCAGCACCCTCTCAGAGTTCAATAAAACTATTTGGACATGTAGACCTTGTCAAAAAAAATATCATTCCCTTATTCTGTTGTCTACTACTGATGCAAAATTTGATAATATGTGAGAGCAAAAAGACAAGATTTTTCATGTATCATATATTTATATATTTTCAATGTTTTAAACCTATTTTCATACATGCTATTTTTTCTTTTTTCCAATCAAGTTAAATATTTTTGGTTCATCTTCTGAATTATAATACCTTTTTGCCGCTACTTTGTCACCAGTTATAGGCACAAAACTGTGGAATTTCTGTGTGCCAGATATTGTCTGTGTGCTGTTATATAGTTCTTGGAGTTCTTCTGACATTTCGATGTACTGTTCAGTGGATATGTACTCGAAACGTAGTTTTGTGATATTTTTATCTGTTTGTTCAACTGCCCAGTTATATAATTTTCGTGGAGTTGTTATGGTGTTTTCATAATCTCGAGCAAGACTAGCTCTCTTTGCCATTCGCTTGAGAGTGCCACCAATGGCACCACAGGGACCTTTTCCATGAGACGTTGCAAAAAAAATCCATTCTGCTTCTAATCCATGCTTTGACTGAAATCTACACAAACTAGCAAAGTTTTTTTTTATTTTTGTATTGTGATGCTGCTCCATCTGACATAAAAGTAATTTTAGAAAAATCTATCGATTGTGTAATAAAATCTATCATTTTTGAGATGAACAACTGAACTGCAACTGTATCGTGAGTCATTACTTCTGATATGATAATGAAGCTAACATTTTCAAGTGTATTGTCTTTCTTATAATAAACTTCAAATGGATGTATTGTTGCTTGAGAGTTATTCCAGTGATATCCTTGAGCAGCGTTTTGGATAATGAATAAATAATTTTCAGAAAAATCACAAATTGCTAGAATTGCGCCTTCTTTTAATGATTCTTTTTTATTTCTTAGAAAAGATGACTGTTGTTTGTAAATAAAGTCATGAGTTGTAAGTTTGTTAATTTTATCAATGAGATACGGAATAAATTCATCAACAGGCTTGATAATCGTTTCCAAATTACAACGATCAGTATTCAGCCACTGTTGAAACACAACATCTTGTTTGTCATTTGATTCTAATAGCAAAGTCAGTTCCTCTTCAATATGTTCATTGGAAGCACACTTTTCGCAAGCACGGAAAAAGCAATCAGTTGTTCTAGTAGAAATATTACAAAGCATTTTTTCTATAGAATTATGATGCGATACGTTGACTTCCCAAATCGTTGTTGATTCGAAAGAAGATCTCAATTTAAATTTTATTCATACCTAATTCTTTATGGATAATTTGAGCTAAGAATTCTAAGTTACTATAGGAGTATCGGATTTTGCCTCAGTAGTAGACAATATAATCAATTATATTATTTTCTAATGATATAAGCCCTTTTCATATGGAATTCTCGATTAATCCAAGTGATTAGTTGCTGATTAGACAAAATTGAATCACAAATGGAGCTTCATTGGGTTCTGAGATGATTTTGAGCTTCACTGGTTTAGTTTTGTGTAAAAATGGCAAATCAAAAAAAAATCAGTTCAGACATGAAAAAGTTTTTGTAAGAAAAACTTTTTTTTCATTAAAAGTGCCCATCTCGCGATGTATAGACGGATGGTAGTAAACATAATTACCTATATTTAGGCAAAGTTTCATCCAAATCAAACATGGCCATTTTTTTAAATCGACTTTAAATTTTAAAAATTGATTTTTTTTTTCAGTGTAGGTCTCAAATGAAATTTTTTTCAGTATTTTTTTTTCGATAATTTGGTCAATTTCCTAAAAGTCATTCACACAACATATTTTTGTTGGAGTTGTCATTTTTCCATAATATTTTTTTGAAAAAAAAAACCGGCAGAAAAAGGTTGGCCCTTCTCAAATGTTAGTCTAGATAAATTTTGGAAAAACTGAGTATAAAAGTGCTTATTTAGTCAAAGTCTACACATCCAGAAAATTTTATTGAAATCTGAGAGGGTGCTGCCAGCTTCTATTCGATTTGGCGCGAAATGCGTCTATAGATAGATTTGTTATGAAGATATTATACCTGATTTGAATAAAGAGAGTTGCTAAAGCTAGTTGAAGTATCAGTGAGTAACTGTTGATTATAGGAATTTATCAAATAGTGTGTTAAAAATCGGACGCAAGTGTATTCACCTTGACTATTCTGCAGGAAACCAAATTTACGTAAATTCTTAATTACTCAAAAATTTCAATTAATCACTTTCAAGACCTTAAACACTAAAACAAATTTTATACTTCCACAGGACTACTCCTGGATAAGGTAGCGTAGCACAACATTCAAGCATATTGCTGTAATCCCTTCGAAATAGATGGCCACAAAGGAGTGAGAAAATCTTTGCGGTGAACAGTATGTTTGAGTTACATTCGAAAGGCATATAACTGGGTAACGGATCAAATGAAACTGTTTACATCTTGTCAGCTAAAGTTGTCACAGAGCAACGAGCATGAGGATTTAGTGACCGCTCCTTGGAGACAGTAGATACAGGTCAGCACGTTTCACCAATGTTCAGCTGCAACAAGAGACGCTCCTTCGTCGGTAGGATCCGGCCAACACGCTTCACCACTATTTTCACCAGCTTCAACGATGGAAACTGCGTCTTCCATGGAATTTGTTCAGCCTTTGTTAAACTTGGAAAGAATAGGAGCACGGGCCGCATTTATGGAAATATCTATGGATACAAAAATGTAACGACTGGATCCTTCAAGCAGTAATTACCGTGGTTCCACAGAAATGTATTTAAAAATTGTGGGCACAATAAGGAAATGGTTTCCCGATGAGGTTACTGATGCGACCGAAGATTTCGAATCTGTTTTGTTGAATTTAAAATCCTCTTTTAAAATAGCGGATACAGTACAACAAAAAATTGAAATCCTCAAATTGTTGCCAAAAAGTTGGTCATTTACCAAAATACAATCACATTTTGAAGAAGCCACATGTTAACTGAATCAAAAACAAATGTAATAGGACTGTAGCGTTTATCATATAGTGCAGATGTGCATGGTAAGATAGCAAATTTTTATCTTAGAGATGACATCAGTCGACCATTTCCTGGATTGAAAGACACAATTTCTATAAAGTTGTCAAACGGAGCTCGGCAGAATTATCGAAAACGCCTGTTAAGTAAACTATATAAATAGTTCTTAGATTCATGTGATAGTGAACAGCAGGTTTCGTTTACCTTGTTTTGGAAACATCGACCAAAACAATATGTGTTTACTAAAGATTCAACGGCATTGAATGTTTGCGTTTGCAAACAGCAAATGTTTGTTTGATGCTTTACACAAAACAGCTTGTTGGACAATATTTGGACCAACAGAAAATTGATAAAATTAAATATAATTTCTAGACAACCTCTCTTCGATGCGAAATAATAAGCAAGGAAGATGATGTGGGTGAATTTTTAGAAAGCTTGGAAAATCAAATTTAAAAGTTCATTATTCAGTTGAAAAGCAAATTAAGCTTATTAGGATGAATAAAAGAAACTTTGGTTGCAGGGAAAGAAATAATGAGTCAAATGGATTTTGCTGAGAACTATTCTTGTTTGATCCAAGAATAAAAACTCATTTTGATTTCAATTATCTGATATCATATTGTTATCGACATAAGTCTGATATCATATTGTGCTTTCATTGTGCAATCAAGAGTTTTTGCTGGTAACATCTTGTTGATAATAGTGGCTCTAATATTGGCCTATGCATCTAAGATTGGGCCCATCGCTAAAAATCTGCTCTTTATAAATTGTATCTAGATGAACGCGTCATTGGAACGTTACTTATAGATATTTTTAGTAGCTATTGAAAATTTAGTCGATTGCTGAATTTATGTATGGGCCCAAATTGGGGGCATTTAGGCCGACATTACATCAATTTCCCTATAATTTAAATTCATATGTCGTCGAACTAACGATTACTGTTTATTTGTTTTGTTTAACACGTTTGAGTTCATCCGTGACTTGTCCGGGTCAGATTTGAACTCAAGTCTTTCAGCGTCAGAAGCATAACCATTTACGCCAGGCCCGTATTCAGTTAAATAATATGAATGCAAAACCAGTAATCAAATTGATTTAATTGAAAGCAGGATTAGTTTTCCGTTAGATTCAACAGTGTAATATTGTGCTCTCATTTTTGCTTTGTTAACCGTTAAGTCAACCAAAATGAGATCAACTGGAGTGTTCAAAATAAGTTACATTATAACAGCACATTTTGATTTCAAATTGATCTCCAGCTTTGCTCGGGCAACGTCTAAAGAAACAAAACACCAGTTCAAAAAAGATTGGAAATTTATTTTTGCAACCAACGAAGATTATAAATATGCTGAAAATGTGCTTCAGGAAAGATTTGAAGATTTAGTAACAATCCCTGGAACTGAGAAATATAACGAATTTATCCCCAAAGACAAGCGTAGCATATATGTCAGTGAATATTCCGATCAGTCAGATTCCTTGGACAATAAGGTCAAGGTTGCAAATACTCATTTCAGCTAAAACAATTCTTTTTTTTAATTACGAAATAATTAGAAACTATGATCATATTTTGAATTGGTAAGATACAAGAAGAGGTTGCAAAGAATGTGTTTGACATATTAAACCTGTTTATTTCACTTCATGAGAGTCACAATCAGCGATTTTTCACACACTCACTCACTCACTCAGCGATCAGCAAATCGCTGATTGTGACTCATAGAAAGCAAAATTTACAGGTTTTATGTTTCAAACGCATACTTTGTAACCTCTTCTTGTAAGTTACAAGTAAAACATGTCATCATACCATCTTTTGGTTTTATTATTCCGAAAAACATTATTTTAGCTGAAATGAGTATTTGCAAGCTTGAATAAGATATGCATTTCTCTTGATAATACGAAAAAACGTACACGTAAATACAAACGAAAATATTCGCCGAAGTTGTCGTGTCAACAAACCCTGTAACCTGGTGAACGTAAACAAAAAAAAACGATCTCCCTCTCTTATTTTTTTTTTTTCTAGCTGCAGAATAGTTCGACGAAGAATGAGTATACCTTTAGGCGAATTGTAATATCAGAAATTTTAGCGTTTTGTTTTGTTGGTTCATACCTATGGCTACCTTGAGGCGAATTAAAACATCGGAAATTTAACCAACGGCAACTATGCGTTTCATCTTGTTGGTTCATTCACGCAGGCGAACACGCTGTGACTGTTTGCTGAAGATGATGATTTTATATCTTCCAAAAAATGTAAAGCTTTAGTAAAATAAAAAATGTACATAGGGGAAATGACGGCTTCGGCATGCCAGACTATTTTCGGCAACCCAAATTGAAACACTATTTTCACTGGATTTTCTTACGAAAACACTTCGCTGAATGCATGCAAACGATTCTTTATGCTTTCAGCTTCAATTTGACTATATTTTAACCACTGAGAAAAAGCAATCTAGCAAGGTTTTCTTTAAATGAAACACACGCACTACAAATTGTAGCTGATTTCGAATTGCCGATAATAGAACAGCAGATTTACATGCAGTTCAAATGGCACGGTTGCCGAAGAAAAACTGGTTGCCGACAATACTCGCTCTCACTAGAGAAGATTGGAGCTTTGTAAAAGCGTTTCAAAACAGTTTTTGACAATTCTTTCGACTGAAATTGTTAGAGCAGCTGGCAGCAAAAGATTGTAAACAAACCAATACTGCATATGTGTGCGTTCCTTAGAGAAAAAGGCTATAGAAAGAAGGTCGCTGCTTAGGTTGCCGAGAATACGTAAATTCCCCTACATACGATTAGATAGAATTGATTACCTGTTCCATGAACAGCTGGCACATGCGGACGAGAATCCTCTGAAGTATGGCATTACCAAACGTATGATTGATTCGTTCCCGTCTAAATCATTGATACATTTGATGATTTATTATGGTCAATATGACGGACTTAGGCTAAATGTGACGGAAATAGGCGCTTATGCCGAAGTAGTGCGTCTACCCTACTTTGAAATAAATGCTGATTTAGTTTTACAAATTCAACATTCTAGCATCTAATTTATCCTTTTGACTTAACCCATGGATCTTGCGCAAATTTGCGATACACAATAAATTTCTAGTTTTATTGCATTCTTGCTTCAGGAAACCACAAACATATACGAACCTATTAGTTTAATAAGCACTGGTCGAAGATCCTTTGTCATCTTCCATAAAAATGATTCTTCAAAACGCTTGGCACGTTGGGTTGATTTATAGGTAATAATAACAAAAGCACCCGTGTCTCAATTACAACAGAAAAACACGACAGCAAGTGTGATCAATCGCCGCCTTAAATTATGATAATGAAATGCGATTCAATAGCACGCTTCCCGCCCTTGAAACATAAAGTCAAGGTAACGGACTCGAACCCATCAATTTCTGTGGTCTCATGGAGCGTAATGCATATTATGATCCGTAGTTCTTGCAGACATAAAAGATTGTTTTTGTTCGGTTTTGTAGAATCAGTAACAGCTTAACGACCACAAAATTCGAACCAAATTGGCTGAACGAAAATTGGTCAAAGGAATTTCTTTCAATCCACCACATTTCAGCCAACGTGAATGAGGATAATTGTGTTGTTTTTACCATTCTCGCTAGCGCAGACGGCAATTAATGTAGTTACAAAGTGATGCCTGGCAAAAACCTGACTGACAATAAAAGCAAACTAAAGTGCGTTTTTCGATCTTCTCCTGCATTTCCTTCGGACTGAAGGATTCGAATCCATTATGTTGTTTTAGTGGTTTGTCCGTGCGGCGGATTTTACTCGCTGCCGATTTTACTCTGCAGTGATAACTGGAAGGCATTATGCAGCAGTTTGAAACAAGACCATTATTTAACGGTTGGTTATATTGCACTTGTGAGACAGAATAAATTGCTGCTATTTTCGAAGGCAAAAATATGATACAATAGAGAGGAGGAGGATTATTTTGATTGAAAAATCAACATCATTGAAATCAGTAACTTGTTTCGTTCAACAGATACCCTCAAACTTTAGATTGATGTAAATAATTTATTTAACGTTGACTAATTGACGTGGGTGGTCACAGACCATTCTTCATATATATTTTCAGGTACAGCAGAAACCACAAAATATGAACTTTACGAAGGGACCGGAAATTCCTGCAAATATGCTGCTGAATTTGGCAATAATTGGCGGATGAGCCAAATAAACGTTTTTGTTTTTATTCAAACGGCTTTAATTCAATCATCGCGATACAAATATGTGATGATGATGGAAATATTGAAAAAAAAAACATTTCACAGTTAACTACCAAACTGTACGGTCAGTGATCTCAAAATTGATTTTGATGAGACGAAAATGATAAATCACTTTTGGTTTGCATTGTTGATCCCGTACCATTTACAGGATGACAAGTTTTCTGTGATGATGGTTTTCGTCCGTCGATTCTCATGAGACGGAAAAATTATGGTAATTAATCAAAACCTGTTAGACTGGGTAAGAATTTGCTAAAGATGTTTAAAAGATGCTGTGTTCCTTACACTCTTCGAGAATTTCCTTCAAGATGTACATCGTGCAAGACGGAGAATGAATAAGTGCATTGCAGACCGTTTTACAGTTGAAGTTAATTTTAGGGTATGAGCTAACGGTGGCTTTTGGGAGCTTTCGGTAACAGATGACCATAATTCATTTTCTTGTACAAATCCTGTTAACGTTATTTTCTTCTTTGAACCAAAATGAATTGCTCAATACTTATATTAGCTTATGGGTAAGTTTTCATTCCAAAAATGGAGCTACAATTTACCCTTTCTTCTTGTGTATCCTTTTATCCTTCCCGAAAAAAATAGTGTACCATATCACGTGAAACAATTATTGCATCAATTATCAAGTAATTGGAATAAAATAAAAACATGCTTTGTTTCGTTTTCGGCATATGTAATTTTACCTGCGAGAGTTATTATGGAAAGTATCAATCTGATTATGTGTACGCTCCAGCCTCTTGATCTTCGCAGAAAAGGGCAACTTGGTTTGGAACTGGTTTTCAATACGTTTCCTGCGCTTGCCCATTGCCTGATGTGCCTTTTTTGTTACCTTGAGACGCATGCTCGTTCCTTTGTGCGCCGAAAAGGAAAGAAACGCGATAAGAGTGTGAGAAAGTGTCTCGCTTTTCTTCGCAAGTGCAGTTTGTTTTGTTCCGCTATATAGGTATATATTATTTGACTGGCTCCGTATGTACATCGATTGGTGCGGGCATTTCTGTAAAATATTTTCGTTTTGATCATTAATGCTTTCTTCTTCTTTAAGAGAAGAAGCGTAAATATCTGTAACGAACGTTCTGCCGACTCTCAACTTAGTGTTCTAGATGCACTTTCACAGTTATTGATTGAGAGTTTTCAATGCCAACCAATGCATGAATTTATATATGATAATGTCCACCCGAAAGATTTCCTCGACCAGACCGGAAAGCGAACCCGTCACCGACTTGTATATACCGTGCCTTTACCGGATAGGCTATCTGAGGCCTTATTCATTAATAACTACACAGCAAAAAAAATCTGAATTTTACTTGAGATGTAACCATTGGTGTAAACTTATATTTAATTTCACGCAAACCAGCAACTTGAAAGAACTGCTGTTTACAAAGATTTTGCAATATTCCATGAATTATACATGATTTATAATGTTAACATGCATATAGTATCGCTCAATTTATGTGCATCATATAGAACAGATATGTACACTACTTTTTCGAACTGTGTAAGTATGTTTGATAAATAAAACCAATTATTTACTCTTACATATATGAGGGTAATTAAGCACGTCATCGAAGAGTTCAAAATAGCAGTTCATTCCACTCACTCACTCACTCATGTATCCTGCGCACCTTCATTGGTGCAAAGGGCATGTGAGCGGTTCCATATCATTAAAGCAACGAGTAATTTTCATCTTTTTTGATTTGCATGAAACCTTGCATACAAGTTTTTGGGGAAGAAAAACGCCGTTTTGCATACTTGGTTCGCCATTTTGAATCTAGCCTTACTTATGAGGAGGGCCTATGAAAAATGCACATGATATCTTCAAAAAATTGTATCTCGGAAACGGTTTGTCCGATTGGTTTGGTGTCTTGGGCGAAGTTTTAGACAATTGTTGGTGTTATATGGAAAAAATATGCACGGCAAAAAAAAAGTTTGGTATTTGTGTTTTGAACTAAAATATAAATTTTCCCTTTAAAGTGACATGTCAATAATTTTTTTATTATTCTTATGTTATAGCTGACTGAAAATGCTATCTAGTGCACAGTAGGTTGTTCTGGAGAAAAATAGGTTACGATGAAAAAAATTGTTTTTTAAAAAAATACAATTTTCAAAAAAGCTATTAAGAAAAGTCAAAAAAGTTTTTCACCCTAGTTTTATGAAAGTACATCAAATTTGCAAACAAAAAGTACTTCGGTAACATTTTTCTAAGATGCACCGTTTAGAAGATATTACTGATTTAATATTGTTTTTTTTTTTTGATAACTTAATAAGTTTTGGCCCTTTTCGGATGTACTCCGTATGTAACAAAATCTCTTTGGCCTGGCATTGCACGGCTTATATCATCGTCCTCTTTAAAAAATTCAAAACCAGTTCTTTTGTTTCATTACTCAAAGCTTTTCCAGAGCTTGAACCTTGAGATGAATCAAATACATTATCTCTTTCCTTTCTTGCATCTGATGCCATATTTCTACTGGTTTTAAATTCGTCTACAATTTTTTGTACTGACCATGATTTTGGCAACAATGATAAAATTGATAGTTTTTCTTGCCTTGTGGCTGAATTTAAAAATTTAATTTTCATATTTTCTATGACTTCATCAAACTCGTTTGCTTTTTCTGTTTTAGCGTCTAATTTAAAAAGATTTCTTCCTATACCTTCGACGATATCAGCGCACTTTTTTTCAGGATAGTGAACATTTTTAACCTTACCTAAATCTATAGGCGAAACACGAATAGCTGCTATTCCTCGGTTGAATATTTCGACGTCTACAGGCATCGTGAAGTCTTCATTTGATTTAATTGTGCTTAGCGTTGACTCTGATGGTATCGTGACCAAACTTTCATAGCTTTGCGAATCAGGTACATCAGGTATGGTCTGAACAGTTGGCATCCTTGAGCCGCCGGCTACGCTTTGTTCCTCGTTTTGGGTGAGGTGAGCTCTTGAATCAATATGTAGACGGCCAGACGAACAAACACGAAAATCCTTGGTGTTCAGTGTGGATACCTTGGAAAATCCAATTGATTTTAGTTTTTGGATGATACCATCCGTGAGATATCGCAGCTCTTTCAAACACTGAATGTCTTTGAATGGGCGAATACATCTTATGTTACTCATTTTGTAATCTGTAACATAGAAAATATTTTCCAATTGTTAGTTTTGTACGAAAATATCACAAAACATATAATTAAAATGTGTATTTAAAACTTACCTTTGCACCAAAACGTGTTACACTTTCCTTTACAAGTATTATGTTATCAAACAACACTGGATCTCGTTCAAAAACACAGGATTATGAGCTGAAATTACTATAATCACTATTCTACTAGCAACCTTTCTGCATTTACTGTTTGGTTTTCCCTAGTAGATACTGGATGAATTCAGAACAGAGTCAGACATTATTATACAGCTCACGGGTAGAAATCATAGAATGCTGGGTAAAGACTGTTGGAAGATAGGTAGAGTTGAACGCTCAGGTATCGTCGAACCTTCAGGTACGAGTTTGGAGAGTTGGAGCGAGGTAGATTTGCTGGCGTAGGTATATTGTTATTGAAGAAGATTGTAAATTGTATATACCTGGAATGAATAAAGAGTGCGGCGGTTGTTGATTGAGGTATCAGTCGGCAGCCCTCTAGTTTGATGGAAGGTGACTACTGCGTTCTTTTTATTTATTATTAAGGAACGGTCAACGACGGAGCTAGCCTCGTTATGGCCAGCGTGGCCATGGTGGACTAGTTCCAACAAAGACCATGTTTACAATCACCAACTGTACGTAGTACAGCTGACTGGTATCTGATTACCTGTATCTAATACTTGTTAGCACGTTTTCAGCACAACGCACCAAAAATCATTTGAAGAAATCATTGTTCATGATAGTGGGATTTTGTAACTTGTTTTTCAAAATACTTTTAAGGCAGATAATTTCACTCGAATCTTTAAGCTGTCAGTGTCATTTTAACTCAAAATTTTCCAATATTTCCGAAAAAATACTTTTGAAACTGGAAAAACACGGAGTACATCCGAAAAGGGCCAAAACTTATTAAGTTATAAAAAAAAAACAATATTAAATCAGTAATATCTTCTAAACGGTGCATCTTAGAAAAATGTTACTGAAATACTTTTTGTTTGCAAATTTGATGTACTTTCATAAAATTAGGGTGACAAACTTTTTTGACTTTTCTTAATAGCTTTTTTGAAAATTGTATTTTTTTAAAAAACAATTTTTTTCATTGTAACCTATTTTTCTCCAGAACAACCTACTGTGCACTAGATAGCATTTTCAGTCAGCTATAACATAAGGATAATAAAAAAATTATTGACATGTCACTTTAAAGGAAAAATTTATATTTTAGTTCAAAACACAAATACCAAACTTTTTTTTACCGTGCATATTTTTTCCATATAACACCAACAATTGTCTAAAACTTCGACACCAAACCAATCGGACAAACCGTTTCCGAGATACAATTTTTTGAAGATATCATGTGCATTTTTCATAGGCCCTTCTCATAAGTAAGGCTAGATTCAAAATGGCGAACCAAGTATGCAAAACGGCGTTTTTCTTCCCCAAAAACTTGTATGCAAGGTTTCATGCAAATCAAAAAATACAAAAAATAAAAACTGGAAAAATTTCCCACTTGTTCGTGGAACCGCTCATGTGAAAGACTTTCATCCTGGGCGACTTGTTTGATTTCCTTGATGAAACTCTGCCGCCATGAGTCCCTGATTCTGCCTCTGCTGCGTTGTACTGGCGGGTTCCAATTCAGCGTTCCCGTCCCTTCGTTGTGTTTAGTCGATCCACCTGCAATTCCGTTCTCGAATGAGCTCAAGGGCGACAAGCCAAAGGGACGTATTCAGATAGTTTTTTTTTCTTAGTAGATTTTCCACGAAATTTATTCCATTATCATTTAATTCATTTCCATATACAATACGGGTATAGAATGAAGTCACGGTCTTCCCCGCTGATATAAAAATAAATTTAAAGAATATTGATTATTTTGGTAAGTTTGAGAATCTTGTAAGTCTTGTGTTTCAAGCATTGCAAGAGGGGATTGCTAAGAGAATGTTGAATAGAATTACTAGAGTAGTAGCAATAGTTTTGAGTAGAATTCCACGGTAGCTTTGATTCAGAGGAGATGTGAGGAATATTTTAAAGATAAATTTGAGAAAATATGGGAAATTAATGTAATGTCGACCTAAATGCCCCTAATTTGGGCTCATACATAAATTCCGCAATCAACTCAATTTTCAATAGCGACCAAAAATATCCATTAGTACCGTTGACGCGTTCATATAGATAATATTTATAAATAGCAGATTTTAAGCGATGGGCCCAATCTTAGATCCATAGGCCAACATTAGAGCCATTTCCCCTATCTAACGGAATTTTGTGCAAAATTCCTAAGGAGTTTTAAGGACAATTCAAAGGAAACTCTTTAACACAAGTGGCACGAACTTCAGGAAATCCATCCAGCTTCTTGGCTTCGCCGATGACATCGACAACATGATACGGAACTTTGCGACAATGACGGAAACGTATAGCACATCCGACAGAAGGCTGAAGCTAGGCGGATTGGACTTGCCATCCACGCATCGAAGATGAAATACACGAGAGGAAGAGGTTAGAGAGAATGTTAGCCGCCCACTCCGAGTTAAGATTGACGGTGACGAAATCAAGGTGGACCACGGATTCGTGAATTTGGGCTCACTGGTGACCGCCGATAATGATAATAGCAGAGAAATTCAAAGATGCAGAGGGAACCCGAGCAAAGTCTGAGATCAAATTGAACACTAAATTTTATGTGTGATGTCGCTGATAATGATTACTCAGGTTGCTCTCGGTTTCGTCGTTTTAGCGGTTAAAATATCAAAATTGAGAACGAACAAATCTTTCTGTGACATCACATTGATAACAAATTCTGCTATCAGTGAGAGCAAACTGAAAACTCAATTTGATGTACATTTTTCCTGTTGATAACAAAATGAGTATTCCATTTGATGGCAATGGCAATGAAAAAAACTGCAACAACATATTTTGAAGAGCAAATGTACAGCAAAATGAAAACAATTTTTTTTATCAAATTTGTCAATCGCGTAAACTGAAATCAAATTATGATTTCGGTTTTATGGTCGTCTTGATTCGTTAACCTATTTCGCTCTTGGTCCAGCCCTTTGATGCTACCTGAATGCCAAGACATTGGAAAAGTTGTTCGTGTTGACAATCAACTATTTTGTCTTGCTTACGTAGATACTCGCCACAGAGGAGCGTTCGGCTAAGTCGTTGTGCTTACTCTGCATATCAAAGCGCAACATTATCAGCCAAATTGAAGTCGTTGTCCGAGCAAAGTCCAGCATCAAAATGCCAGCAAATCGAAATCAAATTATGATATCAACAGCAAACTGAAATCAAATTTTGATTTCAGTCTACGCGATTGATAAAATTAACAAGTTTTGTTTTCATTTTGCTGTACATTTGCTATTCAATTTTTTTTTGTTACAGTTTCGTTTTCATTGCCTTTGCAGATTATCAAATTGAATACTCGTTTTGTTATCAACTGGAAAAATGTACATCAAATTGAGTTTTCAGTTTGCTCTCACTAATAACATAATTAGTTTTCAATGTGATATTACAGGATTTTGTCCTCAATTTTGGTATTTTAACCGTTAAAACGACCGAAACGACAGCAACCTGAGTAATCATTATCAGCGAAATCACAACATCAAATTTAGTTTTCAATTTGATCTCAGACTCTGCTCGGGTGGAGGTGCTCTATAATGGCAGGTTACCAAAACAGTCCACGATTGGGTCCACGATCAATTGCACCTACCAAGCTCTTGCCGATTACGATGAGGAACAGTAACGGTTATAGAATATATTCATGTGTCACACTCGCGACGACGATCGGGTTGGACAAGGCTATATTATGCATAGTACTCTGCACGTGAAAGACTCGTATTACAGGAGCAATTGAATACGGATTGTGACAATATGGTCCATCCAAGATTTTCAGACACGGAATCCTGCCTGCTACCTATGGAGAGTCGTGTCCTGTATTTGAGTCAGGATAACTTTGCACAGAACTTTGAAAACAACACACAGTCAGAAAATACCTTCCCAGAGTCCCAGATATTACAGAATAATTGATTCAACATTTGTGCGGGATGGGCTCAGCTTTGAGTCTCTCTGCTGATATGCAACCAACCTCGATAGCCTTAATGGATTTCATGCTTCGGATAACTGCGTCTACCTCCTGCCATGATATTACCAGGCATTCCATAAAAATACTTTTGAAAAATATACGAATGATAATTTTATCTCTGTTTTCATGAAATAAACGTTTTTCCCTAACCCAGTTGTCATAATCGAGTACCACTTGTTTGAACATCGTTCTGCTTGAACCTTATAAAATATAAAACAGTGCTGCTGTCGTGCCTCTGCTCATTACCGCTTCGGACGGCGTGGCACTTGGTCCTGCAGCAAGCAGGAGCAAGTTAGCGGATAAAGGTGGATCACGGCGTGATCACCTTCACAATCAGCGATGGGGTGAGTCCCGTTTAACTAAACCGAAACGCGGAAAAGTTATACATGCAAAACTATAATTTATTACATTCCAGGAAAAATACTTGAACCAACATTGTACACTAACAAAATTTCAAATATTGTTTTTAGGTGTCCCACACATAACATGTTGCAATGTTATCAACAAATGATATCTATGCGTCGGATACATACTTAATATGTGTACATATAAAAACCATACGTGACCACACATACTATTGATTTGACGTATAAATTTCATGTGTACTTCTGAGTGGATTCTGTTTATGTGTGGGCAAATGAAAATCATGTTGAATTTCACATGGAAATTTGTCAATAAAAATGTGTAAATTGTTTTGAGTGAACCATAACCGAAACGTTGAAATACTTAAATTTAAGATAAAGTATAATAGTCAAAAATGCATGACATACATCAATTTTGCGTGGTTCTACGTCATACTGTGGTCGTGTCTAGGACACAACACATCAATGTTTTTTTTCACTCTGTATAGCGCACAAAGACGTAGTTGTACGTCAAAAAGTAAATAGGGTAGAGCCATCAAACCTGTCAATTTTGTTTTCAGAGGGTCACAATTAGCGATTTTAGCTGTAATGGCAATCGCGATTAGTGAGCGCTCATCGTCTTAAATAAAAATGAAAAATCTAGGCAATTTGAAAAGCGCTAACTTTATTCAAATACAACTAACACAATTTTGGCAAGAGTGCATTGTAGAAAATTGTTTGAACTTTAAATTAAAAAAAAATAAAAATGTCAGTTCTACATTGAAAAACATAGATTTCAAAAATTAAAACTAATTTTTCTCAAAACCATACATGGTAGGTGTTCCAGTAATAATGGTGTACCTATATTTGCGGCATGAGTGTTATCCCAGAATTATGAGAGGAATCTGGGTAAGTTTATTTTTCATCGGTAGCTCCCGTTATATAAAACAGTTTTGCATATTTCAAAGTTCAAATTAACCCTTACCCTATTCGGTTTTCCTATAGAAGCAGCCTAATTATGTACAAGTTTAATACATTGCAAAATGGAGAATTTTGTATGAAAAAAATGTTTCCCTAAAAACATTTTTTTCGTCTCTGTACTGAACAAAATCTTATCACTTGTTTTTTACTTTATCGAGAAGTCTCGACCAACAATAGAAAAGAGACCATCAGAACTTGTAATACCATTTTCTCACGAATCATAGCACACTATCCAATAGTGGTGTTTTTTTTATAGGTAGGCTTCGATGTTAGAGAAAAGGACATTACAAGGTTTTTTTACAAAAGCTGATTGGTCCTTTTTTTTATTTGATTTGTTTTCCGTCGATCTTGTTTTCCGTACTGAGTACCAATGCAACCAACGTCAGGGAGGCAGCTCCCACACCTGGATCCTACCTATCGACCCATCAACTCATGGACCGGGACAAACGGCTTTACTTCACTTCCGAAGGGAGGCGTGATCAGAGATTTTATGCCTCAGAAAATCCCGGCGAAGCCGACTGGGATTGAACCTAGGCCCTTTGGGGTGAGAGATAATCACGCTTACCACTACACCAACGGCGCCGCTAACTATGAAAGTGATGATGGTTTCAAAATTGTCCACGGAGAGGTTAGCGAGTGCAATCTTAAAATGCATTTATTTTGCAAATGGAGTATTTTATTTAAATCTGGTTGCTGCTACAGTGGTAAGCTGAAATCTATGTATACAACTAAAAATCTGAAAAGATTTTTTTTCTATATTATATGTCTATTTAGTAGCCACTAACGAGGCACTAACCAGATTTTGTTAAAATAATTTGCTCGCAAAGCAAATACATTTTAAGATTGTACTCGTATAACTCACCGTGTAAAAGACTGCAGTGGCATCTCCATAACCTTAACCTATTGCTTCTAATGGATTCAAATCAGTGAAACTATTAGACCCTGTCCCCTGTAAAACTGATTTGAATGTAAACATGACCCTAAATAACGTTTTCAAAGTTGTTGAACAGGTAAAAAGTGAGGTTACACGACGCCACTGGACATATGATATTTTCAATCAAGTTTAAATATTTAATTACCCAAAATATATAATTTAAATTCGGCGGAATGACACAGCTTCGTTTGTCAGATGTTTATCTCAAATCTCGATCAAGTACGGCTCTGTTTGAAAAATATGAATTGAACTACCGGTGGCAGAATATTATCACTACAGGTACTCTTATCCATCGAGTGAACATTTTTTGACGTGGTCATCTTCGTTAATAATTAGCCAACCTATTTCCAGCCAGCCAACCTGTTATAAATTTCACATACCACGAAATTGTCCGATTAATTGAGATAGATTTGATCATTCATCCCTAAATCAGTAGCACTTCTTCCATTTTGCGCTACAGAAGCAAGTTCCGTAGAGATGAAATCAATTTCCCCTCAGCTTTGATTTATGACCGGTGCAGGATGGGTAGTGAATGCGGAAAGATTCTTTCTGCGTGAATAAAAAGTGCAATAAATCATGTCGGCAATTTTTCCACCCGAAATGGTTGCGGTCATATATATTCTTCGCTAAACGGGATGCACGTCACCCTCCGAGCGATGTGAGTGAGACAGCAAGAATAAAAAAGAAACATTCACTTAACCACTTTTTAAAGGACGATGATGGGCTCATTACAGGCATGTATTCACTTTTCATTAGCCAAGCGATCAAGTGTTCAAAATAAAACCAATAGTCATTAGGTTTGGTGCAGGAAAACTGCAGCTACAGAGGCAGAGTTTTGCGGTCAACCAATTATGCTTTTTTATGGTGCGAAGACTACGATCCAGGCTGAATGAAAGGCATACTATAAAACTCGACCAACAACCATCACCACCTTCATCATTGGGAATGGACGTGAAGGTAGCATCATAAAAATATCAAAAAAGTGAATAACGAAAGAGAAATCGCTAATAATCGGAGGTTACAACAGGCAGCACCGTAGCGTAAAGTTTGTACACAAGCGTTGAACCTTGGTATTTTGCTTTTTACAGTTGAACAAGAGTGCCGATGCCGATCTCGTGGTCTCGTGTTGAGCTGATTGTTGTTGTATGTAGTTGAAACACGTTTTCTGGGACCGAAAAACGATCGAAACAAGTTTATATTGTAAAAACAGACGACAAAATCACGTAGCTGTTATGCGGAGAATGGTGAACGTGTCAATTTTAAAATGAAGACAAAGACGGCGGCGGCGGCAGCGTCGACGTCGGAGACAGGATACCTTGAAAGTAATATGTATGTTAAATCAGCCTGATAGGAATTTAGGAGAATGGCTTGGTAACGTTCATTTTCGATTTTAAAAGGAAGCTCATAGTAGTTCAGTAGTTTTTGCTACTCAAGCGCACAAATCCATTCATTGCTCGAAACACACAAATTGTTTTGATTTTTTTTTTCTTGATTTGTTTTCCGTGCTGAGCACTAATGCTAGCGACGCCAGGGAGGCAAGATCCCACTCCTGGACCCTACCTATCGACCGATCAACTCATGAACCAACGGCTATACTTCCCTTCGGAATGTGTGATCAGATATGTTATGCCTCAGAACATCCCGGCGGCGCCGATTGGGATTGAACCCAAGCCTGCTGACTTGAGAGGCAATCGCTCTTACCACTACACCACCGGCGCCGCTTTTTGCTTTTATTATTTTCCCAAACATGTTTTCAAATCTAAAAATAATCGAATGACCTTCAGGGCTTCATACCGTGAAGGCTGAGCATCACTCATACCCACTCACTCCCACGTTAAACGAAAAATCTTACGACGTTCCAGAGATAATGTAGATACCGAATGTCATACAATGAAAAATTTCGCGAAACATTATAATTTTCGGTTAAACCGTACTGTTGCTCGCTTCGTAAACAAAAAGCATGTGGGATATCCTATTAATTCGTTATTATCGTTACCATAACATTCAGACTACGGCCTGGTTGACATTTGCTGTACTTAGAAGTAGTCTCTATCCCACGCAGGTCGCCTTCCGCCAGTTCAATCACCTTGCCCGCGGCGCGTCCGTTCGTCTAGTTCCAGTGGGGTCTTTTTCTGCACTCCACCCTTGATGGTTCACAACATCTTCCGCCAAAGTTGGTCCTTTACGAGCAGTCTTGGTCTTGTGGCTGTAGAGGGATACCGGTATATAATCAGCGTTTTGTAGATAGTGAACTTTGAGCGACGGCGAACTTATTTCGACCGGAGCGTCCATCGCAGATCAAAGTAAGCTCGATTGTCTGCTGGTGTCATTATCGGCAGTCACACGAACTCGTCGATCAGCTCGATTTCATCGCCGTTAATCTGAACTCGTGGTGGGAGGCCTTACTTGCGTTATTGACAAGTCAGACCGGTCCACCATCGCCGTCTCAACGTTCGATGATGTCGATGTCATCGGCAAAGCCAAGGAGCTGCACGGACTTCTTGAAGATCGTACCATTAGTGTTAATCTCAACTTTTCTGATCACACCTTCCAAAGTGAGGATTAACAGCAAACAGCTTGAAGTAACTGAAGGAGCAAGTTTCCCTGATACTCGGACAACGCACATCACTCGATCGCCTTGACGCCTCAGTGTAACCGGAAATCCGTATTCGTGCATAATCTACCACAGCTAGTCTCGATCGATTGTGTCATAATGCTGATTTGGAATCAATACGCTCGTTGTATTCACGACAATTCTGTAAAACCTGAGTATTGTATACGGCTTATAAACTTCAAAACTAACATTGAAACGCTAAAATCGCTAAGACTTTAAAAACCCAAGGATCCAAAATAATATTGAACATTCTTAACTGGTTGAAACAAACGCAAAACCAATCTTAAAACGTCTTACAAAGCCAAAAGTATTTTAAAACGCCATAACAGCTTAAAAACCGTCATGACAATTTTAGCATAGTTTAAATAGCGCCAAAATGGATTTGATCCTAACCATGCAAAGATTAACCTGAAACTTCAAAATGCGAAAAATAGCTCAGCATAAAAATACCGAAAAGGCGTAAATCACTTTGAAATCGCAAAAAAAAAGGTAAAAAAATGCCATAGAAACGCCCAACCAGACTTTAAACTCCAAAATGACTTAAAAACGACAAATAGATATACGTTAGAACGAAAAACTTAAAAATCACCTTAACTCTTCACCCTTTACTCTTGCACCGCACCTAAATCCCACTATTTACAGTTTCTCATTTTTTAAGATTTGACTGATCTAGTGCCACATTGTGAAGTGTGACGGGAAAACATGTGTTTGGATTTTAAATTTTTATCGTTTTAGCAAGTTAAAATAGTACGATTTCTCCTTTCATATTTTCTCTGAAATCTTACAAACATATCTAATAGAATGGACTACTTTTTAATTGCAACAAAATATTCAGTACTGGCCTTAGAAAAAAAAATTGTACTTTATTTGAGTGGTGAACATTTTTGATTAAGGGAGATACACTCTGATAAAACAAATTAGTTTTTTATGTTCAACCATACCATGATGAACATTAGACTGGCCCACATTTATCTGGGAGAAAATTTTTATCATTTTTTTCAACGGGCCAACCTCCAGATTTGTGCCATTAGGTGAGAAAACTACTCTCTGAAAATTTCAGCTCATTCGGATGTAACACGAGCTGGCGCTTTTGACTTAAAGTTTATATGGGGATATTGGTTGAAATGTACACACTTAGATTTTTTGCCGAAATTGGCACCACCGAGCAGGCTCGGCATTTATTTTTACTGAAATCTCAGTAAAATTTATTTTTGTTAGCCGTTTGTTAACTGAATCTCGGCAAAATTTTCACTGAGATCCAGCAAAATAGATTGACGAGCTGCTCGGTGGTGCCCATCTCGGCAAAAAAAAATCTAAATGTGTATGAATCATCAAAATCAACTCAACGGCGCCGGTGGTGTAGTGGTAAGCGTGATTACCTCTCACCCCAGCAGGCCTGGGTTCAATCCCAGTCGGCGCCACCGGGATGTTCTGAGGCATAACATTTCTGATCACGCCTTCCTTCGGATGGGAAGTAAAGCCGTTGGTCCCCGGTTCATGAGTTGATGGGTCGATAGGTAGGGTCCAGGTGTAGGAGCTGCCTTCCTGGCACGTCGGTAGCATTGGTGCTCAGCACGGAAAACAAGATCGACGGAAAAAACAAACCAAAGGAAAAAAAAAAATCAAAATCAACTCTCATCCCTTCACTCTTTCGTGCATAAAACTGGTTCAGCAAACTCTTTTGAGCTCAGAATTTCACATGTAGCTTAATCTATAAGAAATAACTTAGCTGAATACAGCATCATGATTCAAGTTAGTATTATGGAGATATTCTTTCATGAATTTATATGCGCATTTTGTTCGTATATTGCAACAAAATACAGGCAGGTTATGCAATGTATCAACTAGATTACCACTATAAAATAAAAGTTCATATTTACCACAGGCCAACAACCAGACTTATTTCAGTAGGTGAGATAACCACTCTCTGAAGGTTTCAGATGTTGTTGACGTAACTCGGACTGGTGTTTTTGGTTTAATGTTTATATAGGGGATTTGGTTGAAATTTATATATACAAAATCCTCATATACATTCAAAAGCGAATATCTCAATGAAACTAACCGAATTCATAATGCAGTCTTCAGCAAAGTTGTTACTCTTTGTTTGAACTACATCAAATCGAGAGTAAGGAAACTTTTTTATGATCGATAAAGTGGAGGAGTGTCATTTTTTCATGTATTTTAACCAAAATCCCCATACAAAATTCAAACTAAAAGCGCCAGCTCATCCTACAAACAAATGAGCTAAATCTTTCAGAGAATGGTTTTCTCACCTAAAGGCACAAATCTAGAGGTTGGCCCGTGGAAAATTAGAACTTTTATTTTTGTGGGCCAGTCTAATGAACATCTATGGAAACATTGAAGATGAAGTCATTTTTAAGAAATTTTGTGGAACATGACAATTTTCTATCTCTCCCAAACTTCGTCTAGTTGAGAGATAGAAGATTGTTGTTTTCGACAAAGTTTCTTAAAATTATGTCATCGACAATGTTTCCATAGATGCTCAACGGTTTTAAAAAGACATAAAAAAGTTTTTTTTTTTATTTTAAAGTATTGCAAAAATTTAAACCACTCAAAAATTTAAGGAACATTCTACAAGACATCAACATGCTACAGTTAATAGTTTCGTCACAAATGTGGGCCGATGAGGGACTGGCACTGCATCTTCCAGACTGTATACTGATGAACTGAAGCCGTTGTGTCACGAGTGATTGGTGATGGAAAGTAGTCGCAATTCTTTCCTTTTTCTCTGCTGAGATCCCTCTAGTCGGAGCAGCTAGAATGTGTTTCGTGGTTGTTGGGGTTTCCGTTGGTTGCTATGTGAGGAAGGAAAGGCGAGAGTGCTGTTTTTAACACCGGTCGAAAAAGTAACTTCAGCATATCTATAGGAGCTTTTCACAATCATAGTGATGTAGTGGATTCCTTTGAAACATATCGGGTGACATATTTCCTTTTTTTCTTTAAACTTTCATTCCATTATTAAAATAACTACCCGATTTAAGGGATATTGATGGGGAGAGTGGAAATGCCAACTCCCTACCTTTAACATTTCGTGAATAAAGGATGTGTTCTTCTCCCCACTCATTCATTAAATGGCCTGTTTTTTACCGGTTGTATGATACTGTTGTTGTAAGGAGATTCTCATTTATCCCATGGATATTGCAGTGCGGGCGATGTTGCCCACGGATTCACCCAAACCGATTTTGGCCCTTCGTACAATGACAGGTTGAGTACAGTTAGAGATTATTAAACTTGATCAAGTCGAACAGTGAGTGGAAGTTACATAACATATCATTATAAGGATCTTAAATTTCTGAATATTTAATATTGATTTTTTTTTTAAATTCATGACAAAATAGCAGTTCGGAATTTCACAATGTGCCAATATATATATATTACTTCCAGATTGATGATAAAAACAAATACAACCTATAATTTTAATGTTATGGAGAGCTAAATAAAAAAAAATTTTAGCTGAAGAAGAATATGTTTGCTTACTTTAAATGTAAATTGAAGTATGTTCAATTTTATTCGTTTTTCCCGGATTTCTTGTTAAATTCCCTTTTTTTTTCGGTTTGCCCGGCTACTTTTCAAATTCCCAGTTACTTCCCGGTTTTTCCGATTCGTTGGCCTGTTAACAATCTTATAATGAATGAACAGTGTAAATATTCAACGACCTCCCACTCAATGTTGTTCCCGCATTTGGCACCATTACAGGCATATAGGTCATGAAATCATAAAATATTTAAAGTATTTTCTTTCCTTTTAAGCATAAAAGAAGCTGCCGAGTTTTAAAAAAAAATCATAAGTTGATATTTTTTTCTATTTTCTTCGGCATAATTGTATTTGGAGCTATCCATAAACGGCGTAAATATTTTGGAGGAGGAAGGGTTGCGGAGTGCGATTATTTACGCAGGAGAGATGAAGTCTAAGGTCTTTCAGATATTGTCTACGTAGTTTAGGCACTCAATACATATAATATTAATCCAAAATAATCAATAACTCTGTTGAAGAGGTGAACCAACCCGAGGCTTAAAGTCTCTTTAATAAAGAAAACTAACTAGCTAACTCTGTTGAATGAAGCACTATCAATTTACATTTCAGTGTTAAACAAATGTTGCCTTTTGCTGTGCGCGCTATGACGCAACCATATTCAAAAGAAAATGAGTAGAACACAAGCTGAGCTTTAAGAATCAACTTTTTGTATCCTTTTAACTTTCTGTTCAGCCCCGATTTACCTCCCTGCTGGCGGAACAAACGATTCCTTTCAATCCAGAAAAAATGCCATTGTCTATTTCTCGGGTTCGTACAAGCAGAAAATGTCGGTGCCCACACATTCTTTTATGTTCCCAGCTTAGATCCTTTACCATGCACGATCAACTGGAACGAATTTTTTGGATCGAAGAAGAACCAATACGGGTGATAATCATGACTTTTTGCACGCATCTTCAGGTTCTTTCAGAACCATGATTACACATAAACTAATTTCTAAACAGTGTGCGTGCTCCGTTCTATTGCCAGCCGTCTATAATTTATGACTTGAAACAACATTAACGAACATCTCCTGCTGCTTTCACTTTTCCAGATCAGAGGGAAAAGTAAAGAAATGTTAAAAGAAACAATCAGTTCACTTACCTTATGTAGATAATCTCACAATTATATTTTATCCTTCGCCAACCGGGTGCAACATTATTCCGTGCCACAGAGCTGCCGGCTTTCGGCGACATAGTGTCACCCGGCTGCTGAATAACTTGTACGTTTTCCGCTGGAATGTTACCAACAACATTTGTGGTAATCCTGTTCAGAACAGGATTGTTATTACTGCTATTTGCTAAGGACGCTACACTCTCTTTCGTAGGGATACTCATTGACTGATTCACACTAGCTATATTTACAACCGAGGCATTGCTCATATCACTTGCACTGGCACTTGTGTCGCTACTTGCCCCGGAAAGATTTTCGGAAGAAGGAAACATCAAATTGCTAATATTTCCACTGTACTGGGCAATCTTGTGCTGCATGGAAGGGTGCGCCGGCTGTTGAACCAGCTGCTGAGGATGGTGCTGCTGCACTCGATGGTGATGGTGCACAACTGCATTTTGGTTGTTCGGTACATGGTGATGCGCTGCTATTGTCACCGTTTGTTGCGTTAGATTCTGCAGTTGCTGGATGTGATGGTTCGGTGGGATTGAATGTTGCTGCTGTTGATGTGGTATATTAGATGGCAACTGATGATGCGTGATTTGCTGAATTGCTGAGCCAGGAGCAACAGCAGAAGGTCCACTGCCACGCATGACATCAGCATTCGGTGCTGCCATTTAAAAGATGAGGCGTGGTGGGAACTGGAATTTGAAATAGAAATTTATGTTTATCAGTAAATGACTACACACTAATCGAGTCAGTACGGTTTCACCGAGTTAGCCCCATTTAATGATAGAAAATAAAATTGATCGACTTTTTCAGCAATTCAAAAACCCAGTAAAAAAATACTGACTCCTGTAAAAAAAATCTTAGTGTGTATGCTGCTTGAGCTTAAATCTCAATCATGAAACGCTCGGAAAATCTCACGCAAGCAAAACCATCAACGAAAAATCTTCTTTCATTTCCTACATCGATATCCATCCACCCGCATCGCACTCTATTTTTTGAAGGGAATCTGCATATTTTTATGAATCTTATTTCCACCTAGGGTAAATTCCTATTGTTGTTAGGGGGTTCTTAAGGTTCTTAAGAGTTGAGTTTTGGTCAAACGATGCACTGATCATGGTGCATCTTCATGGAAATAAAGAGTGCTCAAGGACTTCATTTCCCCCTGACGATCAAAGGTAAAATTATTGCAGAGGCCTGTATTCTCGCGTAACATTTGAAAAGAGCCTATGACAAAAATGTAGACAAATCGATTTTTGACACCATTCTATAGCACCATTAAATAGCAACCAATCGTATAGGAATGTTCAGCATCATTGGTCGACGCGCTAAAACAGCCTAACATATATTTTGTCCTTCCATTAGGTTCCATTGATAAGTCTTGTGACGTAGAAGGGCCGAAGATTTAAATTTTTCTTATCAAAGCTAGGACCTACTGCTGCTTCGTGGTTGAGGCAGGGCCGATGGTTTTTTATTTATTTGACGTTATGAAATGGATTACCAAATGGCCTACCATTTCTGATGACAAACTCAACGATTTAAAAAATAGGGCCTAACCATTGAAAGATACTAAAAAAAAAAGACTTATTAATTTATGAAATTAAATTGTTGTCGATTTCCATGTATTTTTGAACACTTTTCGCATAATTTGGATGTTTGTACAGTTATTATTGTTATTCTAAACAATATAAAATGCCTAAAGTCAGTGGCGTTTCCTTAACCTCAATCTACCTGTGCTACCAACGCTCAAAAAATAAACAATTATCAAAATATTGCTTTCGAGTAAACTAGAAGATTAAGTGTATTTTTCAACCGATTCGAGTATGAATATGGCATTAAATCTGGTTTTGAAAGTTGGTGCACAGGTAAAAAGTGAGGTTACGGGACGCCACTGCCAAAAATCTTCAATTTCCTTACCTATTAATTTTTTGGTTTACATTTTAATCATAGGCCCTTTTCAAATGTTATGAGAGGATTCTCCCTACTCAACGAATGCGCATCTCACGACAACAAAACAAAACAAAAATCCTACAAGTAGGCCCCGCAGGTATTATTTTAAAATAGTTCGTATTCACATTCTAAAGAACAACGTTATACAATTTGAAAATTTGTAGATCATTTCACGAGTTTATGGGAAAATTGGTCATCTCAAATTTCGAGAATTTTTTTATATACCCTGTGTCATATACATTCTCATACAAATTAAAAAAACAGTATTTTTTATCGCATCAGTAATTCATATTTGATTATTTATTGTATTTACTGAAAGGCAATATTGATCAATTACAGCATATGTTTTGGAATTACCCTACCTTCAACCTGTTTGATCAAATTCAGACGTTTCTCAAATGTGTCTCACGGCTTTCATAGGCATTTCGTCCCATATTGGTTTTTATTTTTTTTTTTAATTTTTATTTGTTTCAAATTCAAAATTAATTAAATTTTATTTTAACCTAGGTACTCCAGCTACTTACCAGCCTTAATTGTTATGATATATCTAAGTGGTTTTATACAAGGTTGCAAAAACTCATTTCAGCTAAAACAATGTTTTTTTAATTATGAAATAATTAGATGCTATGATCATATTTTGAATTGGTAGCATACAAGAAGAGGTTACAAAGAATGTGTTTGACATATTAAACCTGTTTATTTCACTTCATGAGAGTCACAATCAGCGATTTTTCACACACTCACTCACTCACTCACTCACTCACTCAGCGATCAGAAAATCGCTGATTGTGACTCATAGAAAGCAAAATTTACAGGTTTTATGTTTCAAACGCATACTTTGTAACCTTTTCTTGTAAATTACAAGTAAAACATGTCATCATACCATCTTTTGGTTTTATTATTCCGAAAAACATTATTTTAGCTGAAATGAGTATTTACAACCTTGGTTTTATATTGATCCTGCCTTGGCAATTCAGTATTTTAAACAGGTTTTTTTTAAACCTGCATGTCAGTATAACAATTGACATCTTAAATCTAAAAACTAACACTAAATCTTATAGAAGTATACAATTGAGGATTGCAACGATTTTTGCCTGAAATTATTAATTATTTTGTTGGACATTTGTTCTAAAGTCACAACATACGAAATTTTATGTACTTCGGTAGAACTGTACCAGGGAGGCAACTTCAAAATCATCTTCAGAACCTTGTTCTGAATCCTTTGAAGTGCTTTTATCAGGTAGTGCAACAAGTAGACCATATTGGCACAGCGTAAAGCATAGCATAAACTTGTTTAAATATCAGAAGTTTATTCGTGAGGCAAAGTTTGGATTTCCTGTTTATAAGAGGATACAAACATTTTATATAGGGGAAATGAATGTAATGATGGCCTAAATGTCCCTAATTTGGGCCCATACTTAAATTCAGCAATCTACTAAATTTTCAATAGCACCCAAAAATATCCATTAGTACCGTCTCAATGACGCGTCCATCTAGATAAAATTGATAAATAGCAGATTGTTAGCGATGGGCCCAATCTTAGATCCATAGGCCAACATTAGAGCCATTTTCCCCTATATGTTACATTTGGCTTGAATGCCCTCAATGTGATCTTTAAAAGTTAATTTTTGGTCAAGTACTAATGCAATATATTTCACTTGGTTTGGCCAGGAAATTCGAACTCCATTCAAAGTGACTATGTGACTACTACTAGGTTTCAAAAAGGAAGCTCTAGGCTTATGTGGAAATATTATAAGTTGAGTTTTGGAAGCGATGGGAGAAATCATCTATTTTTGTAAATAAGAAGAGAAAATATCTTAACTTTTCTGCAGTCTGCTGTAAATAACACGAAGACTTCTTCCTTTAGCGGAAATGCCTGTGTCATCAGCGAACAAAGATTTGTGGCAACTCTGAGGCAAATCAGGGAGGTCCGAAGAGAAAATGTTATACAATATAGGCCCAAGAATGCTACCTTGAGAAACTCCTGCTCTAACAGGTAGTCGTTCAGATTTGGAATTTTGATAATTTACCTGTAGAGTTCTGTCAGTTAAATAATTTTGAACTAATTTCATAAAATAGAGTGGAAAATTAAACTTTTTCAAACCTTCATGCCAAACACTGTCGAATGCTTTTTTTATGTCTAGAAGAGCAACTCCAGTTGTGTAGCCTTTAGATTTATTTGAACGAATTAAATTGGTAACTCTTAAGAGTCAACTCAACACTGCCCATGGCGAAATCCAAACTGCTCATCTGCCAAAATTGAGTTCGTATTGATGAGAAGCATCATTTTATTTAAAATTATCTTTAAAAAAAGTTTACTTATTGAAAAAAGTAAACTTATTGGACGGTAGCTATAAGCTTCTGCTGGATTTTTATCCGGCTTTAAAATTGGAACAATTTTGCATTTTTCCATTTATCAGGAAAGTATGCCAAATGGAAACATTTCAAGAAAAATTAGGTACTCTCTGGGAGTTTTTTGATGAGGATAAAGAAAATTCCATCATCACCTGGAGCTTTCACATTATGAAACTTTTTAGTTATAGATCTAACTTCGTCCAAATCAGTCCCCCAGGAATCATCAAAAATATTTTCCCGAGAGAAAATATTCAGATAATCCCGAGCAACCTGATTCTCAATAGGACTAATAAGACCCAAACTGAAATTATGGGAACTCTCGAATTGCTTAGCAAGTTTCTGAGCTTTTTCAAAATGTGTGATCAACAGTTAACCGCTGGAATAGGCTTTTGAGGTTTTTTTCAAAATCTTTGTGAGTTTCCAAAAGGGTTTGGAACTCGGGTCTAATTTAGACACATTATTTTCAAAAGTTTTGTTCCTCAGGGTGGAGAATCGCTTTTAAACTTGTTTTGCAAATCCCGCCAGATAACTTTCATGGCAGGATCGCGTGTTCTTTGATATTGCCTCCTACGGACATTTTTAAGACGAATCAAGAGCTGAAGATCGTCGTCTATTATTGAATAGAATTTAACCTCGCATTTTGGTATAGAGTGCTACAGAAGTAGTCAGAGATTCAAGAGCTTTTTATCCTCTGTTCGGGAGCTAACACCACTGCGACCAGTAATTTTACCTATTGAAGTATATCACTATTGAAAAATGATGAAGTATTCAATTTTTTTTACAGTTGTCATTCTTGCATTTATAGCAAGGATCCGACACTAATTGAAATGTACCGCTATTTATATTTTAGTTGAAACACCCTCCCTTTGTCAGGCGAAATTGGATTCCTTAGCAACAAAATTAAGGAATGACACCGATAATGACCATGCATCAGAACCCTAGTCTTAACTTGGGTCTGGCGAAGTCGAATAGCAGTCAGCTTCAGACACTATCCAAGACGCATTGCAGCAAGCTTTACTCTGTTCGAACGGTTGTCAAATTGATAAACAAAGCAAATGTGTGAGTGACTCTCTTGAAATATCGATTGGTAGTTGTAGTCTGTTGTAGTTCGTTGTTATTGTCGGTCGCGTTTGACACCGGAAAACCCCACACCCGACTTTCGATTTTACTCTCGTTCTGTACAACAACAAAGCGTTGGACATGGTGTGCATCATGGCGTATCATTGTACAAATACAGCGCACTATGTCCGACGTTATGTTTTATGTACAGATTGAGAGTAAAATCGATTGGCGCGTGTCGAATTTTTCGGTTTTCTACTGTATCAATAATATTTGGTTTTCATAAAAGTTCCTAAGCAATTAAAACGCAAAGTTTTGCAGCTACACTGCAAGTGCACCGGTGAAGAGAAGTTTAGTTCGCTTTCCGAAGGATCGTTTCTTGCGCCGCGCGTGGTTGATTTTTTGCGAGATTGATCCGATCCGATTGATCCGATTTTTCATCAAAACTATGAATATGTTTCCAAAAATAATAACAACTACGTTTTACTCAGATTACAATACTTACTATCTGTTTCTTCCATATGAGCTCTTATAAGAACAGTAAAAAATGGTTCGATTTTGACAGTTCAAATTGGTTCGAAATCCATTACGAGTCCGCCAGACCCAGGTCTTAACCACTTCAAACTAGGGAACAACGAATAGAAGATTAGGAATCACATAGATGAAGACTAACGAACTCATTTTTTTCTTGTTTCAAGATCATCCTCGGTGGACAAAGCCGAGTCTTGACACTATCAACAAGGCATAAAAAGTAACAAGGTGTTCCTTGGATTACTGAAAAATCCTGTTCCGTTAGTTTTAAGTAGTTAGGACCAGGAATCGGTGGTGGATCTTACATCCCGTAACGTACTACGAAAAGGTGATCTACCCACGTTACGGGGCATAAATAACATCATCTTTGGTTTGCAAAGGAATATTTGGGTCAAAATTACATTCCATAATTGTTCGATATTGCTACCAACAGGGTGGCCAGTGACTTTTCATTTTTAAATTCCCGGTTTTTTCCCGGTTTTCCCGGTTCAAATCTTAAAAAATTCCCGGTTTTTGATATTCAACAAAAAACGAAATTGTACGCATTTTATAAAACGTGGCCAGCTGTAAATTTTCAGTGAATGTTTGTGGGAAAAATGAAAGCCAAATTACAGAAAGTGTTTTCTAAAGCTATAGGAAAAATTCAACTCTATGAGTCACTTAATGTATTTAAAACAATTTATTGATCTTTCGAGATACTTTGATAAATCGATATCTAGGGTTACGGTATGTAATGTGGGTCTAGTCCTTTCATTCGGCCTATCACGCAAATAAATAATTAATTAAGGAATATTACACAAAAAATAAGGAAAATATTGATCACTGATGGTTGATAAATGTGTACCACACACAAATCAATTTATATCACAACATTTCAATACATTTTCAGCTCTCGTAAGTAATAAAACTGGTTGAGAATATCACAATGTTCGGAGTTTTTAGCCGCCATGACTTATAAGGTTAAGATGGGAAGGTTGACTGACGATCATCAAATGGCCTGATTATGGCATTTATTGATTGGAATTACCTGATAATACACACTAGACGTAAAACTTACAGTTGCTGTTTGAATATTTTATGTTTATTTTAATTGTTTAACAACGTTTTCACAAGTAAAACATGGACCCAACTTTAGGGACACATTTCTTTTCTATGTTCCTAACTATGGCCCATGAAATTCATTTGACAGCATATAGCAATAAGAGTAACGTCAACAATGTTGTTTTGCATTTGGATGATAAGGAACGAACAGGAAGGGAGATTTTTTCTGCCAAACCTGTATAATGAACATCACAATGTTCTGATTTAGATATTCTGCGGTCAAAAGACGATAAGCGAAATTTTTAATTTTTAATTTTTAAATTGAGTGATTTAATGTAGTTTTCGTAAAATTTTCTCTAAGAAATGTTTTGAGGAATGAAGAGCATTAAGTTAACAGTGATAGTGATAAAAAAAAATACATCAGAAAACGTTACCAAGAGCGTTTTTTTGAGGATCAAACAAGATAGGACGAAGTTGCATCCATAAATAGACCCAATTTGGGGACAATAGACCCATATTACATACATTTCCCTCGTGAGTTATTGTCTTAAAAAAAGTAAGTTTTTCAACTTTTCGTGGTTTCTGATAGCAAACGACATGATAAGCATATCTAAGCATACCATTTAGCAGTAGAATATCGTTTGCAGGTAAATTCATTGATGAGTTATGATTAAAAACGTAATCGATGGCTGCATATTAGACCGAGGTTAGGGACGTATACCCTACCACTTTTTATGCTCGATACATCTTGTGATTTCAAAGTTCTAAAATTTATTGAGTTACAGAGATTAAGATCACTAGGCCAAATGCTATCTGGATGAATAGATTATAAGACAGAATTGTGAATAATAAGAGATTTAATTAAAAAATGAACTTGATACAAATGAGAATTAGAGCAAATTGATAGTGAGATCGGATAATGAAAATGTGTATTCACTCCATTGTCTATACTAACATAAGATTTAGAGATGAACTAGCCAACGGCTAAAATTCTCTCTAATAAAAAAAAACACAACCATTAGCCTTTCAGTACTCGCGCTGATGTACAAAGTTAAACACGAAAAAAAAATGTGTAACCTACAGACGTTTGAACTCGCTCAACGTGAAACTAAACATGGTTCATGAAATTTAATACCCACGATTAATAGACCAATACTTGAAAAAAAAATTGCTGAAAGATTATTTACTTAAAAGATAGATTCCCAAGATTCTGAGGCTTTGAAATTTGTGTAGAGTCTGAAAATAAAATCTTTCTTCAAAATTTGGGATTAATATCAATTTTCGTGATGCAAGATTTGGAGAAAAAATAGTTAAAATGTGAGAGTTTAAAAATTTTCAAAGATCACAGATTTAAAAAAAAAATCATATTTATTAAATAGTCGGGCAGTCTTAACTGTCAAGACTCTGAGACTTGGAAGCATTTTAAGGGTTAAAACAAATTACAGAACAATCGATAAAATCTTGCGGACAAACCCTGGAATTTTCAGTTAAATTTAAAAGTATTCAAAGTATTGATTTCAAAAAACTATTGAGAAGGATTCCCACATAGTTTTCACAAAGTTCTGAGCAGAATTCCAGAATTATTCTGACAGGAAGTCCTTTGACATTGCTAGACGAATTTGGAGGGATTTCTGTGGAGAAGATTGCAAGTTCTAAACTAAATTATCAGGCAATTTTTGAAGAATTCCAAGAGAATTATGGTGAGAATTCAACAAGACACAGAGTTCTAAGTGTGTTCAGGCGATAATTTCAACCCTAGTGTGAATGATTCATCAAAGAGCTCCAACAAAATTTATTAATAAATTAACTAATAATTAGAAAGAAATTCTTTCAAATACTCCAAGGGGTTTCTAAATAATTCCAAATTCTGAAAGATTTATGCTGTTTTGAATAAAGTTAAAAGATTTTTTTTAAAGGATTTCAATGAAATCAAAGTCTCCGAATAGGTTCAAGGGAATTCCAAGACGGATTCCAAACCATTTCTTAGAAGGGGTTCAATGAAATTCCAAAATGAATTCAACTGTAATTATTACGCAGAGTGTTTTATGGTGTTATAGAATTCCTTAATAATTCAGAGCATAATTCCAAGCTCATTCTGAAATTCATATCATGAGAATTTTGGATAAAATTAAAACCCGGGAAAATAATAGTTCAGTTTCAGTTTGTACAAATATTCGCTTCTTAAGTCCAGCATCTTCACCATGCACTTTACATCTGAAATTGAATCGCAAAAATCAATTTGAAATATTACTGAGTGATTAAATGCTAAAAACAATAAGACGGGAATCTGAAGAAAATTATGCAGCATATAGAGAAGGACATTCATTTGGTAAAAAATCACTCTGTTTTAATGGTTTATTCTGAAATTCTGGTGTGAAAATTTATTCATATGGTGTGGTTAATTTATTTTTCCCGGTTCTCTCATCGAATTCCCGGGTTTTTCCCGGTTTTCCCGGTTACTTTTCAAATTCCCGGATATTTCCCGGTATTCCCGGTTTTCCCGGTTTGCTGGCCACCCTGTACCAATCAGCTCTATGGCAATTAAAAGTAGAGCTGTTGGGATTAGAAATTTTTTCTTGGGGTATTTCAAAAGTTACTGGAAGGTTATCAGAACCGACGTCAGCATGGGTAACCAATTGGCTACAAAGTGACATGAATCAGTTCAGACCAAATGAATAGTTGAGGGATTTCTTGATGAAGAAAACCATGTTGGGCTGTTTGGATATTGAATAGTGTAATAACCTGCAGAACAACCAACAAACAGAACATTACCATTGGAATTGCTTTGAGAATTATTCCATGAGTGGTGTTTTGCATTAAAATCACCAATAATGAAGATTTTAAACTTATGACGGGTAAGTTTCTGAAGGTCACCCTTGAGAAAATTCTTTTGCTGGCCAACGCATTGGAACGGCAAATAGGCAGCTATAAACTTAAGTTGCCCAAATTTTGTTTCAATAGAAACTCCCAAACTTTCAAAAACTTATGTTTCAGATGAAGAAAGAATTTTATGTTTGATTGGTCTATGAACAATGATGGTAACGCCATCACAGGCTCCATCAAGACGATCATTTCTATAAATGGAATAATTTGCATAAATTTTAACCTTATGGTCAGGTTTAACTCTTCGACTACCACACCTAAATCACACTTTTCACTATTTTTGTAATATCTTCGGTAAATTTTCATGTATTTTTTATGTTGTTATCTTGTTGGAAAGGGTATTAATTTTCCTTTTTGATGGTTTGATTGAGCATAGCACACAATGACGAGTTTGATAGTTAATCAATCTTTTGGTTTTTCAGTTTTTGTCGAGTCGGTAGACATGTCGTTTCAGCAAGTTGAAGTTGATCGGTTTGTCCTTTTATATTTTTTCCTGAAAGCCTATAAAAGTATCTAATAGAATGCACCATGCACACATTTTGAATTGCCCTGCAGAATGAATAATGACCTTCCAAAAATTTTGTTATAATTTGGTAATCCTGATTTTATGAATCTATGACACAATCAGGGAGCGTGGATAACAAGCTAATGAAAAGATTAGGATGTGACCTATCTAACGGTATTAAAACATTTGAAAACGGATAAATAGCGACTGAGATACATCATTTTGAAAAAAATGTCGACTCCATTTTCAGTGTGGTGCCCGAAGAGTTAAGGAACAATTTAGTTATAACAGGTTATAACGTCAATATGCACTTTTTTTTCTATGATTTGTTTTTCGTCGATCTTGCTTTCCGTGCTGAGCACCAATGCTACCGACGCCAGGGAGGCAGCTCCCACACCTGGACCCTACCCTATCGACCCATCAAACTCATGAACCGGGGACCAACGGCTTTACTTCCCTTCCGAAGGAAGGCGTGATCAGAGATGCCCCAGCACATCCCGGCGGCGCCGACTGGGATTGAAACCAGGCCTGCTGGGGTGAGAGGTAATCACACTGATCACTACACCACCGGCGCCGCTATAATATGCACGTTATGAACTCTCAAAAAGTTAAATAACTCGTCTTCATCATCTTTAAGAGATCGAGCATTCCTTTTCAAAATATTTCATGATTTAAAATGCATTACTGAATTTCAAAGTCATGCCGATATTGTTCGCAAATTTACTCCAGTTTGAATAGCATCAAAAATGGAGTTAGATTAAAGCGTATCAGTAATCATTTCAATGAATGATTTCTGTAAAAAATCCGTTTTAGAAGCAGTAATCAAAATAATTAAAATTTCCGTTAGAATCATGTTGGCTAGTATTTTTATTTCTCGCCGGTGCAATAGCAGCATAGATAGCTCCATTTACTCGCTGAACATTGTTAGCAGCAAGGGGAGGGTATAGATGAAGAATTTTAAGCAGGGGTGATATTTGTACCTACGGGTCCCAATGTAGAATTTGTTCCTCGCTGATCGTTGTTAACAGCAGAGGAATTTGTACCTGACCGGGAACGTGGATCGTTTGCTACCTGTAGCTTAGAACGAGATTGTAGGATCGCTTTGCGAGTCTTACATTCCCAAAAATCCCCCCTGAAAGCTTGGAACCTCAGGTCAAGTTTCAGGTTTCAGGACATTGTGCAAGAACGATTTCAAAATATGAAGATCATCAGGCGTTTTACGTTACGTTTTTTCGTCAAATCCTTTTTCTGGATATTTTAATAACTCGTTCTGGCTTCACTGGACGTACTCGGCCAGATCCGGAAGAGATCATCCAACGAGATCATGCTACCTTATGATTGTGCAATAGACAAAAACATGCTTCAATCCTAGATTTTTTTTATTTTTTTTTTTTAACTTTTTTATCATTGCAAGTAATATTTTGAAATTTATGAACGTTTTGAGAGCTGGTACACAGATAGATTGAGGTTAGGGCGACACCACTGATTAAAATAATATCTTATGATTCCATAATCCCATAAAACTTTTTATTTTTTAAATGAATGTAAGTAACCCTGGTCCTTAGCAGTCAATATTTTTTTTATAATGGGCAGCCAATATGACGACTTATGTTTTGATATTGAATTTATATGTGATATAATGTGTTGCACAATATGTTTTGGGTCTTTTAAATTTCTGATGGATGTATGTATATTTAAAATTCTCGTGTACTTTGATGTGTCGTATGATTGATTTTTGCTCACAGACTCTGGCAGCTTTCCCGAGGGTAATCAGAAAATAGCCATGTGTGTCCTATGTACGTCAGGGAATTCAATATTACGGCCAAGAATGTTAAGCTTTAACTCGATTCGAGCGATTAAATGAGTCACATGATGAGTTTTTACCAAAGACAAAAATTGATCACTTCCTAAGGTGCATCCGGAATTCCAATGTGGTCCTGGGCACTTGATATGTTTACCATTGATCTCATTTGTTATTTCTTATGCGACGGGTTTTGATCCAAGTCAGAAACTAACTTCTGCATAGCGACTATCACATGAAAGGTTTCGCACGTTCGAGTACCCATAATCCGTAATAATTGCAACATGTTCCGACCATATCTCCGGAACCAGTTGATCAATTTCAAAAATATAAAATATCGTAAAAAGGTTAATCCTTTTTTTGTTTAGTGCTCGTTGCGTTCGATTAGATGCGGTGGTTGCTGAGAAACAGTTTAACGATGTTTAGTCACTATGTTCTTTCTCTCAAGGGTAACCGGAACATATCTGGATGTAGCCAATGTGGTTCTGGGTACTATTTATAACAGCCGTTGATCTTGTTTTAAAATGCTCATGTGATTTGAGGCGCGGCATGATGGGTTTGGCTCGTTTCAGCTCGGTTCTAGTTTCATAACCCGTATTCACCGCAACATGTTCCGAATATATCTCCGGAATCACTCGACCAAAAATATTCAATAGCGTTCTGTGGAATCACGATGCCGTTCATTTGGCACATTTTGTGATGAATTCGGTGCAGTAGTGACTGAATAACTCCGGGCCTCGAATCAAAAGTAGATTTTCCAAGCGTTATGTATACCCTTCCTTGTAAGAAAGGTAAAACAATAGGGTTAATCCTGGGCGACTACTTGATTTTGCTTTAGCCTGAGCCCAGATCAAATTCAACCTTACTTGATTTCATTATTGAGGCTCCGTCACCACGAGTCTTTGTTTATACCGAATTGTATTGAGAAAATAGCCGCGGCCATGTATGTAAACACATCTTCGCCTTTGCAGGCGGAAATTTGGCTTCATCGAGCGAACAATTCATCAATGGTTGTATTTGTAGAGTAGTATTAGTATATTGGTATGTCTACTATCTAATGATGTCTACTCCCAACCGGGAAATCTAAGATTCTATTACAGATTTATATGAAAAATATACAGAAATATTAATGCTTCACCGCATTAAAAGATTCAGCAATGGTGAAGGTTATTTAAATATTATTCTAAAATTTATTTTAACTAACTTTTCGAGCATAACTAATTTACTTCCAATGGACTGGGACTAGAAAATTATTTTGAGAGAAACATTAACAGAAGATGTAATAAATCCATACCATTCACATTTGATTTTCATTGCATTTTTTATGCATGCATATTAGGGCTATCGGGTTGTCAGTCACTCTACACTCATTAGTCATCGTAAACCATAACGCGGTTGGATTTGGACATAAATTTGGACAATTAAAACTTACTATTACTATTACAATTAACTATAACTATTACAATTTACTATTACTATTACAATTTACTATTACTATTAATTTTTACTATTGATAAACAATAATACCGTAAAGCACCGAATCCAGACACTTATTCCATACATACGGACATTATTAAAAGTTGATTATCAATGCCTACCATGCTCAAAACAGTTGGTAAATTTTAACATGACATTATGTTGCAAAATAGACGTAATAATTAATTTAACACAAAGTTCTGCTTAACAAAACGCCCGATATTCAGAGCAATACAGTAATACTAAACGAATCTTAGATCAAATCTCAGTCAGAACTTAACACTGTTTCGCAGGATATCAATACACTGAGAGCAAGCAAAAATATAGACAAAACGCTTGCAACCATTGTAAGTAATAAGTATGAGCATTGATGACCAAGAACCAAATGAAAGGGGCCTGGGATAAGTAATCAATTTTCAGTGTGCAAATTCCGGTGACTTAGTGCTTTCAAGATCAGTAAAGACGCCAGCCACGCCATTACGGTCATCTGGCAAGTGAAGGATTGCTAGTTTGACAGCACAGCAAAAAATAAATTTTAATATTACATCCAAGAGGATGCACTTCAATCATGTCGAAAATCTCACGTAATTTTTATGGCCACACCAATAAACAAATGCAGTAAAAGCAACGTAATGTCAGCACATGCACTGTATTAATGATAATTTTCCCCTTTTTGGCAAGTAATATTACACCATATTTTCGACACGATTGAAGTGCATCCACTTTGATGTGATATTAAAATTATTTTTTTGCTGTGAGACGTTGCTGCTGAATACCGAGAAAACCTTTGCATCTCCACATGTCATGGGAAGGGAATTGATGCTAGTGGCAAAGGTAGCAGATCGTTTGTTTGCATCGCGATATTAACATCTCTATAATACGGAGGAGCTTGGGATTGAATCCGTACACAACGTGCTACAATCGTACACAGCAAAAAAAAATTAATATCACATCAAAGAGGATGCACTTCAATCGTGTCGAAAATATGGTGTAATATTACTTGCCAAAAACGACAACATTATCATTAATACAGTGCATGAACTTACATTACGCTCTTACTGCATTTATTTATTTTTGTGGCCATAAAAATTACATAAGATTTTCGACATGATTGAAGTGCATCCTCTTGGATGTGAAATTGAAAAAACTTTTTTGCTGTGAATATTGTGATGTAAAGAAATAAGTTAAATTAAAAAAATGCCTTAATCGAACCGGAAACCAAGCCACAGTGGTTGGAGCTGGCAAAATCATGAACCTAATTGAATTGTGTAAAAACTATTAACTTAATCAAAAAAGTGTTTCCAGAAAAATGGTTCACATTAGTATTGTCCACCATTCTACAATTTCAAAAAATTATCATGACCTGCTATTAAAACATAAACTTAACTTGTTTCCCTATAGAGATAGAAGGCTACTTTTTTTCGGCAAAGTTGCAGAGCTACTTAAAATTTGAAACTTTGATGCCTAATAATTTCAGAGATATGGGCCGTTTCTTATGGTTAACCCTTTAAATTTAGATATTAATTATTAACTTTTTACATAATAACTTTTCACACACATAATGTTCTAGACAAATGTAAACAAAGTAAAACTACATGTTTTTGCTGAAGACGGTATGTGGCTATGTGCATTACATGAAAATGGCAAAACACGCGAACATTCAACGTGAGCCTATTCACTCATTAATGAATTGGCACTAACCAAATCTTCACTACTTTGTAGTACAAAATCAAATCCTTAAAAATAGTTGTTGAGATTATTTTCCGCTTTGCCACGTTCTCCCCTATATACAGTCAAAAATAGGGTAAAATAAAGTTAAAAAGTGCTGTATCTTTGCAAGGAATGTACATAGCCACATACTGTCTTCTGCAAAAGCATGTAACTTTGTTAACATTTGTCTAGAACATTATTTGTTTTAAAAATTATTATACAAAAAGTTATTAATTAAAAACTAAATTGAAAGGGGTAATTATATTAAACGGTCCGTATATCCAAAACTGTTACATATAGAAAATTGTTACCTTCAACAAAGTGTCATATTTTGAGTAGGTCTACAACTTTGCTGAAGAAAAAGTAAGGTTTTTAATATTTTTTTCATGGCAGACTATGATAAATTTTTGAAATTGTAGAATTGTGGTCAATACTTGAGTGAACAATTTATCTAAAGAAATTTTTTTGATTATGTCAATAGTGTATACACAATCCATTTAAGTTCGTGATTTTGCTTTCTCCGACCACTGCACAATGGTCCAGAATGCATATTTAGGTGGAATGATATGTTTTGAGCCTCACTTCTACAAAGTTGTTCGTTATAGTTAGGCCCTCATTTTTATGACAATGAATTCTAGCAAAATTTGTTGCCTGTATCTCTTCTAATAAAAAATATATACCCAATTTTAATAAAGAATATGAATAAATTCAAATTGATTTAATACGAGTTTAAAAAATAATATACTTTTAATTTTTTCACATTAACATAACATACGAAAAACGTCAATAACTCTTGATAGGCAAAAGATATTGACAAGCTTTGTGCAGCCAAAATTTGCGCCTTCTAAAGATCTAAAAGTTATTTGAAGACATCTTTGCTGAGAAATTTGAAATAAGAAAACTAGAGCAAAACAACTGTTTTTTAGAGACACCCTAATTCAATTCAAGAAAATAGCTCTAAATCCGTCAATTTAAGAGATACAAACTAAGTTGCTTGAAATTAGCTCAGTTATAACTTTGCCAAAAAATGTATACCTTAATTTCTTCAAACAAAAAAGTTAGATTTTTGAGTTTAACGATAGTAAGAACCACCCTAGAATTCATTGTCATTAAAATGAGGGCCTAACTATAAGGAACAACTTTGTAGAAGAGTTTCAATTTCAGACTCAAAACATATCCTTCCACCTAAATCTGCATTCTGGACCGCTGTGCACTGTGGCAAGCCTACCTCCTCCATCATGATATGCTTTATAGGGCAACACTGTGGAATACTTAACAAATAAGAGCATCACTTATGACATAAAATTCAAGGATACAAGACTTGAAAATCAGTTCAATAAAACGTATTAACCCCCAAGTGACATATTTTCCGGATTGAGAACATATATTTGTGGAATATTTTCGCATGTTTTTCACTATAGTAAATTTCCCTTAAAACTATGAGATACCAGGGTAGCTTCACTCACTTGCTATGAATCATTGTGTGGAATTATTAAATCATTAGATGTTATAATGATATGTTGTACGTGTAAGTTACTAGAAGAGGTAGTAAAGAATGTGTTTGTCTCATAAAACCTGTCAATCTCCTGTGAGCGTTCACTCAGAGTGGCCACTCACGAATCATAAAATCGCTGATTGTGACGCTCTGAAACCAATATTGACAGGTTTTATGTGTCAAACAAATACTTTACAACCTACAAGAACTAATTATCATTATTTAATCTTTTTTTTTAATAATTACTTTATTTGTACAGGCTCAATCGAATAAATTATTTAATCAAATGATTTCATAGTTCAAAAAAAAATATATTGTAATAGCCAGTGAGTGAAAGCAAGCCTGTGAGATACCATTTCTTCGAATATTTTGTATTTTTGTATATGCCTGTGATTAACAGTTGGTCATGTTTCGATTTTATTTTGCTAAATCATCACCTCTGTGTGTTTGAACTGCGACTGCACAACGGTTAAAGATGCATAAACGATAAAATTATAATCATCAAACACGCGAACTAATGGCGTTTGAAGTACAACAATTGAATCACGTATCTCTTCATTTAGAGTTGGTTTGGCCACGCTACACACCCACAACACAGAGCTCTACCGACTTAGCCACGACTCGGACACAAATACCATCACCATTATTGCCAGAAGCACCATGTGGCGCTTTGATTGGAACCGCTGGCTGCAGATGGGGCCCAGTGAAGTGCCGTGGTAGTTGTTAATCGTCAGTCCATGGTGAGAGTCTACTACGCTTAACGATAAACATTACAGGTTTCCCCGTGCCGCTCTCCTCGGCATTCAGAAACTGCATGTGCATCGTTCCTTCAGAAGCAACCAACATGAAACGCATTGAAGGAAAAAGTGTAGACTAGCGAGCAAATAAACTAGTGGTTAAATGTACACAACTCGTCGCATGTTATTTGCTCGGTTGCGATATTAATTGGGTAGAACAACAAACAATAGGTTCGAACGACAAGCATACACTGTATTAGAACTAAACCAGACCAAGCCACTTCCGAAAAGGAAAGGCACATCAATTTGAAGCCATCAACGATACACCTTCTGGCTGAAAGCCATCACGAAACCGTCGACGTAGGGCTCCTGGAAAACGACAACCAGGAACGAGAAATGGATTTTCCGCGTATATTATGCACATGGGAGGGATCACGAAAGGTTTGTCCGACTACTACGATATTCCGTTGTGACATGAAGCACATACACGCTCTATTAAACATATAGCGATGTACGTTTGGCACCAACAGACGTAGGATCATTATCCTTTTGTTTGTACTTACCACCGAATAATATTCGTGGAGCAATAACGATGAAGTTATTATTGCAATATGCATCCTAGTGATTGGTATTGCAATTTTGTAACCTATAATTGGAAGCAGCGATTCGGCATACTTGCTGATTGTTGTTTGACCGAATTTCGAACAAAGTTTTCCAGATAGCATATGTAAATGATGGGTCAATTTGTCGTAACTGCTAGCGGCCTTTGCACAAATTAAACATCTTTAATTGATTTGTTGTAATATGCACGTCCCCATAAACATTATTTAATTTATAAATGAATCAACCAAAACCGGGTCTCATGTGACTTATCAACAGATGAATATTTGGACCCTGTTCAAACTGTTCATGGAACAGGTAATCAGGATGAACAACCGGTAAACCGTTACATTTTGTGAAAGATAAGAAATTATCATCTTCAGCATCAAACAGCCACAACATGTTCGCCTTCACGAAATTTTACACTTTATAATTTGCCTAAAGGTAGCATATAGGTATGAACCAACCAGACGAAGCACTTAAATTTCTGATGGAGGAAACTAACCTAATTTAGCCTTGGGTTGGTGAGGAGGATTCCCACAATTTTCGAAGGAGAAGTTCTGAGCAGAATTCCAAAATTAGTCCTTTGAAATTGTTAGATGAATTCGGAAGGATTTCTATGGAGTAGAAAGCAAATTCTAAATCAAATTCTTAGGAAATAGGAGTTGTGTAAAAAAACTTTTGGAAAATTCCTTCGTGATTCTGACGAGATTTGTACGGGGATCGTGAGGAAAATGGCTGATTAATTTTAAGAAGAATTATGACGAGAATTCAACAAGAAACAGAGTGCTTAGAATGTGCTGGGGATAATTTCAACCCTAGTGCGACCCTTGTCACAGGGCTATAACAAAATTTATTGCAAAAATACTGATAATTAGAAAGAAATTCTTTAAAATACTCCAAGTGGTTTCTAAAAAAAATTTCGACAGATTTCTGCTGCTTTGAATAGAGTTCAAAGAAAATTTTGAAAATAATTTCAAAGGAATCAAAGTCTCCGAATACGTACAAGGAAATTCTAAGAAGGATTCCAATCAAATTCTTAGAAGTGTCAAGGAAATTTCAAAAAGAATTCAACGGTAATTATTACGCGGAGTGTTTTCTGGTTAATTTCAAAAGAATTCCATGCTAATTCGGAGCAGAGTTATAAGTTAATTCTGGAATTCATATAATGAGAAAAGAAAAATTAAATCCCCGGAAAAAGAATAGTTTATTTTCGATTTTTACAAATATTTGTTTCGAAAGGTGCAGTTTTTCTTTTTTTTTTAACTCTTTATTTGTTCCAAATTTAAAATAAATTACATTTCATTTTAACCTAGGTGCTCCAGTTACTGCAGTAACGTACCAGCCTTAATTGTTATGATATATATCTAAGTGTTTTTACATTGTTCATGTCTTGGCAATTCAGTATTTTAAACAGGTTTTTTGACCTGCATGTCAGTATAACAATTGATATCTTAAAACTAAAAACTAAAACTAAATCTTATCTAAGTATAAAGGGAATTAATCGTTGCAATTGAGGATTGCAACGATTTTTGCCTGAAATTATTAATTATTTTGTTGGACATTTGTGCTAAGGTCTCAACATTCGAAATTCTATGTACTTCGGTAGTACTGTACCAGGGAGGCAACTTCAAAATCATTTTCAGAATTTTGTTCTGAATCCTTTGAAGTGCTTTTTTCCTGGTAGTGCAACAACTAGACCATATTGGCACAGCGTAAAGCATGGCCGGTCTAAAAACTTGTTTAAATATTAGAAGTTTATTCGTCAGGCAAAGTTTGGATTTCCTGTTTATAAGAGGATACAAACATTTAATATATTTGTTACATTTGGCTTGAATGCCCTCAATGTGATCTTTAAAAGTTAATTTTTGGTCAAGTATTAATCCAAGATATTTCACTTGGTTTGACCAGGAAATTGGAACTCCGTTCATAGTGACTATGTGACTACTACTAGGTTTCAAAAACGAAGCTCTAGGCTTATGTGGAAATATTATAAGTTGAGTTTTGGAAGCGTTGGGAGAAATCTTCCATTTTTGTAAATAAGAAGAGAAAATATCTAAACTTTTCTGAAGTCTGCTGCAAATAACACGAAGACTTCTTCCTTTAGCGGAAATGCCTGTGTCATCAGCGAACAAAGATTTGTGGCAACCCTGAGGCAAATCAGGGAGGTCCGAAGTGAAAATGTTATACAATATAGGCCCAAGAATGCTACCCTGAGGAACCCCTGCCCTAACAGGTAGTCGATTAGATTTGGAATTTTGATAATTTACTTGAAGAGTTCTGTCAGTTAAATAATTTTGAACTAATTTCATAATATAAAGTGGAAAATTAAACTTTTTCAATTTAGCAATCAAACCTTCATGCCAAACACTGTCGAATGCTTTTTCTATGTCTAGAAGAGCAACTCCAGTTGAGTGGCCTTCAGATTTGTTTGATGCAATTAAATTGTTAACTCTTAAGAGTTGATGAGTAGTTGAATGCCCATGGCGAAATCCAAACTGCTCAACTGCAAAAATTGAGTTCGTATTGATGTGAAGCATCATTCTATTCAAAATTATCTTTTCAAAAAGTTTACTTATTGAAGAAAGCAAACTTATTGGACGGTAGCTAGAAGCTTCAGCTGGATTTTTATCCGGCTTCAAAATTGGAACAACTTTTGCATTTTTCCATTTATCAGGAAAGTATGCCAAATGGAAACATCTGTTAAATAATTTTACCAAGAAAGACAAGGTACTCTCTGGGAGTTTTTTGATGAGGATATAGAAAATTCCATCATCACCTGGAGCTTTCATATTTTGAAAATTTTTAGTTATAGACCTTACTTCGTCCAAATCAGTCCCCCAGGAATCATCAAAAATATTTTCCCGAGAGAAAATATTCAGAAAATCCCGAGCAACCTGATTCTCAATAGGACTAGTAAGACCCAAACTGAAATTATGGGAACTCTCGAATTGCTTAGCAAGTTTCTGAGCTTTTTCCAAATTTGTGATCAAAATTTTACCACCTTCTTTAAGCGCTGGAATAGGCTTTTGAGGTTTTTTCAAAATTTTTGTGAGTTTCCAAAAGGGTTTGGAACTCGGGTCTAATTTAGAAATATTATTTTCAAAAGTTTTGTTCCTCAGGGCAGAGAATCGCTTTTTAATTTGTTTTTGCAAATCCCGCCAGATAACTTTCATGGCAGGATCGCGTGTTCTTTGATATTGTCTCCTACGGACATTTTTAAGACGGATCAAGAGCTGAAGATCATCGTCTATTATAATTGAATCGAATTTAACCTCGCATTTTGGTACTGAGGCAGCTCTTGCTTCAACTATAGAAGTAGTCAGAGATTCAAGAGCATAATTAATTTCATCTTTGGTTTGCAAAGGAATGTTTGGATTGAAGTTATATTCCATAAATGTTCGATACTGCTCCCAATCAGCTCTATGGTAATTGAAAGTAGAGCTGTTGGGATTAGAAATTATTTCTTGGGATATTTCAAAAGTTACTGGAAGGTGATCAGAACCGAAGTCAGCATGGGTAACCAATTGGCTACAAAGTTGACATGAATCAGTTAAGACCAAATCAATAGTGGAGGGATTTCTTGCAGAAGAAAAGCATGTTGGGCTGTTTGGATATTGAATAGTGTAATAACCTGCAGAACAATCATCAAACAGAATATTACCATTGGAATTGCTTTGAGCATTATTCCATGAGCGGTGTTTTGCATTGAAATCACCAATAATGAAGAATTTAGACCTATGACGGGTAAGTTTCTGGAGGTCACCCTTGAGAAAATTCTTTTGCTGGCCTACGCATTGGAATGGCAAATAGGCAGCTATAAACGTAAGTTGTCCAAATTTTGTTTCAACAGAAACTCCCAAAGTTTCAAAAACTTTGGTTTCAAATGAAGAAAGAATTTTATGCTTGATTCGTCTATGAATAATGATGGCAACGCCACCACAGGGTCCATCAAGACGATCATTTCTATAAATCAAGTAATTTGCGTCCTTCTTAACCTTATGGGCAGGTTTAAGGAACGTTTCAGTTATAACGGCAATATGCACGTTATGAACTCTTAAAAAGTTAAATAGCTCGTCTTCATTATCTTTAAGAGATCGAGCATTCCAATTTACAATATTTAATGCTTTAAAATCCATTACTGAATTTTAAAGTCATGACAATATTATTTGCAAATTTTACTCCAGTTTGAATAGCATCAAACATGGAGTTAGATTTAAGCATATCAGAAATCATGTCAATTAATGAATTCTGTAAAAATTCCATTTTGGGGGCAGTAATGCTTCCTAAGTCAAAATTGTCAAAATTTCCATTAGAACGTTGGTTAGTATTTTGATTTCTACCCGCTGCAATAGCAGCATAGGTAGCTCCATTAACTCGCTGAACATTGTTAGCAGCGAGGGGAGTAGGTACAGATGAAACATTTGAAGCAGGGGAGATATTTGTACCTACTGGTACGAATGTAGAATTTGTTCCTCGCTGACCGTTGTTAACAGCAGAGGAATTTGTACCTGGTCGGAAACGTGGAGCGTTTCCTACCTGACGGTTAGAACGAGATTGTAGGATCGCTTTGCGAGTCTTACATTCCCAAAAATTGGATTTGTGGTTTTCACCACAATTTGAACATTTAAATTTCTTAGGATCTTCCTTCACAGGACAGTCGTCCTTTGCGTGAGAGGAATCACCACAATTCATGCATTTAGCTGGCATGTAGCAATTTTTAGTTCCGTGACCCCATCCCTGGCACTTACGGCACTGGGTGAGGTTTTGGAAATTTCCTCCAGTCTTCCTGAAGTGTTCCCACTTCACTCGGACATGGAGCATAAGGCTAGCTTTTTCTAAGGCCTTAAGGTTGTTTAGCTCACTAGACTTGAAGTGAACTAAATAAAAATCATTAGAAATCCCGTTGCGCGAATCGCCAGGACGGGATTTCATTTTCATTTTGATTACTTGGAGTGGCACAACTCCAAGTAATTTTGCCAGTTCATCTTTGATCTGATCCAGGGATTCACCACTGGGCAGCCCTTTCATGACAACCTTGAACACACGTTCAGTTTTGGTGTCGTAAGTAAAAAATTTGTGCTTCTTCTCAGTAAGATACTTGAGAAGACATTTAAATCCGTCCAAGGCTTCAGCCAATACACGGCATTCACCCCGACGTCCAATTTGTAGTGAAAACTTAACTTTCACGAAATTCAAAAGTTCCATGCGAAGAGCATGGAAATCGGTAGTGGTTATCACAATAGGGGGAATCTTTTCCTTCTTGGCATTAAGCCGGGAAAGTTTACTAGAATTTTTCTTGGATGATGGATCATTCTCATCATCCGTGAGCAAATCAAATTGATTACTCAAATTAATTTCATCAGAAGGGGGGTCAAGAGTTTGCCCCTTTCTTTTGCGTTTAGGCGCCATGGCGGCAGTAAATTTTTATCCAAATCGACTTCCAAGCAGATTACTATAAGAATCTGAAGGATCGAAGAGGAATTTTCCAAATCGATATCCAAGAAGGATTACCTCGGGAAGGGTCCAAACAAGGATCGAAGAGGAATAAGAGTTGAACAAGGTAGAAAATTTTTACAGGTTGAGCACTGAAAAGTGCTGTTTAAATTTGTTGTAGCTTTAGGTAGTAGTAACACTTCCTTCAGCAAAAAGCAAATAGATCCGCACGGCAAGAGAGCACGATGCGGACTGAGATTCGAAAGGTGCAGTAATTTTATCTTTTAAGGCCCATGAACTTTACATTTGAAATTGAAACAGCAAAAATCAATTAGAAATATTGCTAAGTGATTAAATATTAAAAACAATAAGACGAGAAACTGAAGAAAAATATGCAAGACATTCCATTAGTAAAGAATCACTCTGTTTAATGGTTTATTTTGAAATTTTAGTGTAAAATTTGTTCGTATGGTATGGTTAATTTATTTTTCCCGGTTCTCTCAACGAATTCCTGGGTTTTTCCCGGTTTTCCCGGTTCACTGGCCACCCTGTTTATATTTTTCTACCAAAACTCTATATCACAGCAACTATACTTTGAGCTTATGTTGTTAAATCTGTCTTATATGTAAAAAAAAGTCCGTGGAATACGATAATGCTGCAAATATTTTAATCAAATTCCATTAATGTTTTTAGATGGAAAATTAAAATTGAAATTCGGCAACACTGTAAACTATTTTTTTTCGTGATTTCATGTTTTCTTGCTTCAAACAACATTTGAAACAGTAGGCGAGAAAAATTAGTTCTTTTACTGATTCGAGCTCGTTCCTTAAGTGTATGTTAAGGCTTTGGCGGCTGCCGGATTCAACTCGCCTAACGTCTACGGAGCTTACGCAATTCGGTAGAGCTTGTCAAACGCTTTTGAGCTTATGTAGTATAGAATTTGTTCGGTACGGTCGCGAAATTTTTAAATGGTTGATACGTCCTCTAGTACGTAAATTAACTAATTCGATTCAAAGCTCAGTATTAAATAAGTAGAATATCTAGGGAGGAAACCAAAATTAATCAACTTGCCAACATTAATTTTGGTGGCACTATTTAAATGAAAATAAGCCTTTTTTCTCGCTTCGGTTGTTTCGCACGGCTTTCGGAATTCGCGCGTTTTTCGTAGCTTACATAATTTAAATATTTCGTTCGAAACGGATTTACTTATTCAATCGGAATACTACGTGAATGTATCTACGCGCCCACGTCACAGCATTTTTTTTCCATAACTATCTTGAAACAATACACACGGAATCCAGTGTTCAAGCTGCCAACATAGGCTAGTCTTTCTGCTGTATTGTCAAAGATAGAGGCAAAATTTATTCAAATGGGTCAACTCTTGAAAACTAAGAAGTCAGGCAGCTCCAGCTTGATACCCAATACAAAAAATGCTACTACAAAAAATGGACCCTACCTATCGACCTATCAACTCATAAACCGAGGACCAATGATGTTATGCCTCAGAACATCCCGGCGGCGCCGACTAGGATTGAACTCAGGCCTGCTGGGGTGAGAGGTAATCACGCTTACCACTACACCACCGGCGCCGCTTTGTCGATAAGTGTTTCTTATGTAAAAAATTATTTTAAATCAAAATATACACATACTGAGAAATATACGTTTTTCGTTTTTAAACGCACTTGGCAACACTGTACAAACATAAATTCATATTCAGTTTTCTCGTAAACACTCTATTATGTTAATTTTAGCTTTATTCGTTCCGGAGATATTGATAAAAGAAAATAATGCTTTCTCATGAAAAATAAAAAATATCCCCCTGGAACGAGGGGTACATCGATCGGAACAAAAATTTTGATTCTTAAAAGTTAAACAAAAATAAACATCTCCATATTTTTCCAAATCGGAAGAGGTCAATTACACTTTTGCATTTTTTGTCTCGGTCACGTGGCGCGGAATGACCCATGTGTAAATGGTTTGCAAGATGCATTCAAGATTATTCGCGAGAAATCGGCGATTGAACTCATTGTTTACAATAGCAGATACAACCCAAGTAGCACCTGTAACATCTTTTCATAAGAGAGAAAGATAAACATGTTACGCAATGCTTACATAGAAGTAACCATGAAATATATGCAGTTACATAGCAAGTCAACCTGAAGTTACGTCTAAGTTACCTTCTAAGTAACAGAAAACATTAATGTCACACAATGGTCATTGGTAACATCATAGTCATGATGCCCCGTAGCGTGGGTAGATCACCTTTTCGTGGTACGTTACGGGATGTAAGATCTACCACCGATTCCTAGTGCTGACTACTTCAAACTAGGGGAACAGGATTTTCAGTAATCCAAGGAACGCAGCTTAGTCCTTGTTACTTTTTAAGCCTTGTTGATAGTGACAAGACTCGGCTTTGTCTACCGAGGATGATCTTGAAACAAGGAAAAAGTGAGTTAGTTGTCTTCATCTATGTGATTCCTAATTTTGTATTCGTTATTCCCTAGTTTGAAGTGGTTAAGACTAGGGTTCTGATGCATGGTCATTATCGGTGTCATACCTTAATTTTGTTGCTAAGGAATCCAATTTTGACTGATAAAGGGGCGCGCCTTTGGAGGGTGTTTCAACACTCCGAAGGTTATAAATAGCGGACCTTTCAATTAGAGTCGGATCCTTGCGATAAATGCAAGAGTGGCAACTGTAAAAAAATCGAATACTTCATCATTTCTCAATAGTGATGGAATAATACGACATGGAATAAACTAAGGACACGGGATATCCTACAATAGATCAATTTACTGGTCGCAGTAGTGTTAGGTCCCGAACAGAGGAAAAAAAACTTCATAGTCAGTTTGTCACGATGTTGATATAAAATTCGACTTATCTGGTCTCAATGATTACACACTGTAACCTTTTTGCACAGACAAACAGACATAACACATTGAATATTTCTCACTGTAAAACATCGTCGCTAAAACATTACCGCCATCTGTTGAGTACACTGAAATAGTACGCTGAACAGATGGCAGTAGTGTGTAAACGTCCACAGGTGGCGGTACTACCAAATACGATACCTTTAAATTGACCGTTATATGTTTGCTCAATGAACAACTTGCGAGTGTTATGGGCTGTTTGTCTGTGGTTTTTGTGTCGATCTAATGTTATCAATTGGTTGAACTGTAACTGAGTTGCCATACAATAGTGTCAAAAAAGATACGAATATCTGTCAAATTCGTGCAAAAAAGTTGTTACCCTGAAACTTTATTGATATGACGAATATGTAACTTGGCATCTATTATATGCCGCATTGCAGTTACATTTTTGTTTCAGCGTGACCTTAATAGTCGCATGTGTCCTGATGGTAACACAAATGCAATCTCTATGATCTGGAAAAAATAAAGCCACACTGCAGCTCTTAAATATTTCGCCAATCACAATATAATTGTTTGTTCCTTTTTACTATCCAAATGATAAAATATTTAATTAATGCTGATTCTATCGTGAATTCTGAGCCTTAAGGACAAATTAATAGAAACGAGTTTATATTCTAATCACAAATAATGTTTCATATCATGAAACTTTTTGTTAGCAGTGTAACTCTTAAACAGAGAGTACACAGAAGATTTTTTTCTTCGAATAATAATAGACCAGAAATATGATAATAATTCAATTAAAATATATGATGACGCATTTATTTTATGGATATGAAACCGTAAATATGAAACTGCATTTTTTTCTGATACCGTAATACGGGGTATCTTTGATAATGCGGGTAACTTTGATAGCATAATATAAAGATTAAATTTACTCGCTGCGCTTTTTCCAAATTAGAAACATTGGTTCCATATTGTAGCTTAGGGTATTTCCGTTGATATTGTATATAGTTTTTATATTGTATGTGTTACATATTTTACAAACATATTACAAAACAATTTCCGTGTTTTTCGCCTGTTTGAAAAAGCACTCAAACCATCACTTATGAAATGTATTTCCGATATAGCCATCACAAATTCAATGTGGTATTCTTATTGCTTGTGATGTTTTCTGATTATATACTCATTCAAAGTTTCATATTTAAAGAACTAAATTGTTTGAGTTTCAACCATATTTTTCTACATTCACCGAGCATTATCAAAGTAACCCCAAATCAAAAAATGGAAGTTTGGTCACAAAACTAAAAAAATAGTACAATTCTAGATAGAGCTGGAATTAGGGCCTAACAGCTTTTGTAAACAATGACTTCTCTTGATGATTTCTAGAAATTCAAGGCTCACCCACGAAAACCAACATCCTCATCGGGTAGGGAAAGACTTCCCCTATCCGATGGTTAGGTTGGTATGCGTGGACGTGCCTTGAATTCCTAGAAATCATCGATAGAAGTGATTGTTTACAAAATCTGTTACGCCCTAATTCCTGCTCTATCTAGAATTGCTTTAATTTACTTTTAATTTATTACTGACTAACTGACTCTTGGATCCTCAGTACTTGTTTTAAAAATATAAAATTTGAAAAACATCCATTGCTGTAAATATTATTTAGAATATACTTTAAAAAACTATCAATGCTACCCCGTTTTACGGTACTTGTTTTCGTTAAAAATATGTCTTATGATTAATTATAATTTTATCAACGCCTCAAAATGTTTATCCCACAAAGGTACTTTGTAAAACAATATTCATCGCTGAAATTAAACTAAAGTTAATCAACGTTACAAGTAAACTTATTTATGATTGTATGTAATCCAATATTGTTATTTCGTCACTACTGTGTAACCGGTTTTGTAATATTGAATTGGTTACATATCAACTCATAGCTTGCGCTTTTTTGGTTGCATTTCTGATGCCTTAGTGGTTGCTGTAACGATTTTACGACAAATAATTTGGTCACAACATGTGCTACTTGGTCACTCCGGAAATTCATAAACTATGTACTATCATAAGTCAACAAAGTCAAAGGTCACGAACGTGTATCAAAGAGGCATGTACCTGTTTCCAGTTTTTGTAGAACGTATGGAGTAACATGACCATTCGGAGCGAAAAAATAGTAAACGAATATCAGAATATGTATAACAGTAACGATTTTTTTTATTTACTGTACCATTAATGTTTACTAATATTTTACTGTACCATTAAGGTAATGGTGTAATGGTAATGGTATGGTATGGTATTGACAAACAAACAAATTATTAAATGTACTAGCTGACCCATCTTGCTCCACCATACCCTACGACATTTCTACGAACCCTTGAGTCATGAATCTTTCCATTTCCATGAAAAAAAAAGAATTGATCTTTACCGCCAGTCGTTTTTCTATCAACGAAGATGTGGATGGAAACAAATCGTTTCGCACTGCTGGTTGGTTTAATTGAGGTTTTTTCTCTGTCCTCAGTCGAAAACACCACCGTTTACAAGCTATGCTAACTGCGGAGCACCGACCAGAAAACAGTGTGAACTCACATATAAACGGTTGCGAGTATGCACGAAAGCATCAGATTCAATAATTGCATCAAGGGATTACGACGCTGGGGTGAATGCGTCGATGAGTGCATGCATTTTCGATCGTCCGATGCATCAAGCAGCCAGCCTCTCACACTCCTAAAGCAGTAGGTATCCAATCCATTCCAACACGAAACGTGCGAAAGTGCTCTACAGCTCCATCGGCGGCGCTCGTCTGGCTGGAGAGGCTCCGTTGTGTTTTGCGGTGGCCAGGAAAGGGCAGACAAATATAATTCAATTGATTTTCCATACACCAGTTCTGCGATACAAACCCAACAAAACGGGAAACACGGTGCAACGTATACATATTGACGAACCGGTTCCGAACCGTCAGGCGGCTGGTGATTGAAAATTAAATCGTCTTGATAATGAATCGTTCAATTTATGAATCCCAAAACGAAACTATGCTTCGGCTCACAACAAAATAGACTTGGGTTTCGAAATGCAACGTAGAATTTTCGGTCTCGTTCGAACTGAACTACGAGTGCATGAAACGGGAACTCCCTACCACAAAGAAGATAAGCCAAACAGATAAAAACATATTAAATAAGCGAGCCAAAAGCAAGGGGAGAAATGCGAGCAATGTCGGAATGACACGAAGCAAGTTTTTGGAACTTTGTGTGTTGGAAAGTTTGTTTTCTGTACTCTTGTGCTAGTCGATAAACATCTAGCCAGGGCAGTAGTGGAACGGAAACTACTCAATTTCATTCTTGAACGTCTTCAGGGGCAATGAAATATGAACCTAATTAGTTAATTCATGCTGTCCGCTTGGCTCACTCTTTGTACATGCCCTGGCGGAAGACTACAAGAAAGAAGTGGAAAATATGCATATTTACGATGACGTATAAAAGCAGACGTAGTATCGCCATACCATTCATACCATATGGTCGGTAGACGTTCTCAGAGGGGGGAAATAACGGAAAAACAGCATTACTAAGACATGATCACGATGAACATTAGCTTTTTTCTTAAGCAAAAAATAGTGTGAATTGCAAACTGATGTTGAAAGTACAAGGGCTACCAACTCAAAACAGTTACAGGACAACAAATTGTTATGTTTGCTCTGCAGATATGACCTAGTATCATGAATTACACAGGATACAGTCAACTTTCTATACCTTGATATTGAAAGGACCATCGAGATAAGGAGAAACCAAAATATAGAACAACAATAACCTACTAGACCGTTTAAAGGGACCGAAATAACCATAAACATATAGAAAAAAGTAATAGCATTTCGAGATAAAGAACATCGATATATGGAGGATTGACTGTAGTTCCAGATTTTGAATTGAAGAAAAAAATCAATAATGGAGATTATTCAAGAAAATGTAGAAACCCTTAAAATCAACTATATCTCAGTTAATTCACACAACTTTCAAGAATTGTCTATTTTTTAAAATATTTAAGGAGATTCCTTGAAGAGTCCAAAGATGGCTGATATGTCCTATCACTTCAAGTTTTCTAGAGCACACATTTCGGACACTGTCGCGACATCGCTCAAGAAATTGGAATTGGAAAAGTTGCGCGAGAACAAATGGAGTTAAACCTTGAGCATTAATCATTTATTTGCCTTATAAATAAAATATGTATGTTGGTGCATTTTAAGATTAAATAAATCACTGATTAACTTGAAAAAAAAAACTCAAAAAATATCAACATATCATGAAAATATTAAGGGAGTCTACACGAGATGTTTCTGATGATTTCCAAGAGAATTGTTATAAGAGCTCCACGGGAATCTGAATTTGAAGAGAAGATTGTTCCAAAGGAATTCCAGGAGGGATTGTGAGGAAAACTCTAACTGAATTTGGAGAAAAGTTTAGTGGAATTTTGTGGACGATTAGCAGCATTCAAAAGGAATTTTGGAACTAATTCCTTTTTTTAACTATTTATTTGTTCCAAATTTAAAATAAATTACATTTCATTTTCACTTAGGTGCTCCAGTTACTACAGTAACTTATCAGCCTTAATTGTTATGATATATATCTAAGTGTTTTTACATTGTTCCTGCCTTGGCAATTCAGTATTTTAAACAGCTCCCCCCCCCCCCCCCCAGTCCCTAGTTTGAAGTGGTTAAGACTAGGGTTCTGATGCATGGTCATTATCGGTGTAATTCCTTAATTTTGTTGCTAAGGAATCCAATTTTGACTGACAAAGAGGCGCGCTTTTGGAAGGTGTTTCAACACTCCGAAGGGAATAAATAGCGTCGAATCTTTATCTTGCGATAAATGCAAGAATAACTGTAAAAAAAATCGAATACTTTATCATTTCTCAATAGTGATGGAGTAATACGACATCCACTAAACCAAGGACACGGGATATACTACAATAGATCAAATTACTGGTCGCAGTGGTGTTAGGTCCCGAACAGAGGAAAAAAAAGTACTGTTCCAGGGAGGCAACTTCAAAGTCATCTTCAGAACTTTGTTCTGAATCCTTTGAAGTGCTTTTTTCCTTGTAGTGCAAAAACTAGACCATATTGGCACAGTGTAAAGCATTGCCGGTCCAAAAACTTGTTTAAATATCAGAAGTTTATTCGTGAGGCAAAGTTTGAATTTCTTGTTTATAAGAGGATACAAACATTTTATATATATGTTACATTTGGCTTGAATGCCCTCAATGTGATCTTTAAAAGTTAAGTTTTGGTCTAGTACTAATCCAAGATATTTCACTTGGTTTGACTAGGAAATTAGAACTCCGTTCATAGTGACTATGTGACTACTGCTAGGTTTCAAAAAGGAAGCTCTAGGCCTATTTCATTTTTATTTTGCAGCGTTTGGTGGGGCAATGGGAGTGCAAGTCAATACAAAGCCGAGGATAAAGGACGGGTAATGGCTGAATAGTCTATGCGGACCACTTGAACGCCATGGGAAAAGGAAGGGATTGAAGAAGCCGGTTATTGGGGGTTTTGAGGAAATGACACATAATGATGCTAAATGTAAAGAAACCGAAAATCCATCTCCCACTGATTCATCCTTTTACACATATACTAAATTGATATTTTAAAGCAATAATCAAAATAAACAGACAATACATGAAAAGGCTAGTTGCCATTTGCTTAAAGGTTCAATCCACCTTGATGCCCCTCGGAAAACTTAAAAAGCAGCCCCCTCCGACGCACTACTTCATCCTGCAAAAAGCTCGCACTATTCGATTCCTTTTGATATTTACACAAAATGACGCGAGCCTTCTGCAATCCAAAACAACGCGCCGAAAAAAACCGCTCCCAAACCTCCAAAAAATGCATCAAAGCAAATTGAACCTTAAAGGCTAGTTGCCTCCCTAAGGGTCCCTCCGCATCCTAACTCATCTGTTAATCCACTTAATGCTACTAGGTTGTCTAAATTTTCTTATTTAAGTTCGTTTGATGATTATGATATCTCTAGTCAAATTTAATATATAATTGAAATATCTAATCTACCTACCATGCTTTATTAAGTACCTGCACCTGTGAATACAATCCAAAATTCAACGTGTTTCAAGTTCCGGAGTGATTTGAGACTTGGGCGCAATTGCCCCTGCAAACAAAGACGTCAATCGTCGATTTCTCTTGAATCAAAGCTCAATCCCACAAACAAACTATACCATATGATAGAGTAATCATTCCTCTACTTCATAGCGTTATTAGTTTCTGAGGTTGAGCTCCCATTCGCGAGAAATCGGTGATTGACGTGCCTGTTCACAAATGCAACCACGCCCAAATCTCAAATCACTCCGGAGTTGTTTCTGACTTTGACCTATATTTAATATATATTAGTTCGTCCCAGGTGACACCTTCAAGTGACTAAAATGCTTCACTTTGAAGTTAGTTTCCTAGCTGATTTCCAAATTACACAGGGTATATGCTTCAACTACGCTCACACGTTTCCACTAAGTCACACCACAAAAATACGTATGGATATGTCACAATAGAAGCACGCCACAGTGGAAATCCCGAGCCATAGTTCAAACACTTATCCCAAATCAAAATGAAGCACATATAAGATTAGTTGCAATACCGTGTACAAAAATGGTGTTTAACATTGTTCCCTGAGTAACACCTCAATGAAAACAACAACGAAAGCTTGTAACGCAAGAAGAAGGAGCACAGCATATTTCAATAGTATAATTCCCTTGCAAACCCAAATAAATCTATCTGCGTAAAAATAAATAAAATAAGAGTGATTTGCGGCAACCCGCCAGTATCGCACCCAACGTCAGTGCCTATACGTAAGCGTACTACAACGCGGCTTTCAAATAAAGGAGTAACAAGTGTGATACTATCACTTCAGGCTAGAACTTTGGTTCTCTTATGCAATGGTTCATCAGAGAGGGGAAGCTCAGTAATCCTCATCGCATGCTCATGACGCCATGAGCCAACGATGCCAGACCTAAACCCACCGTCTCCAACGCTCCACTATGAAGCATAAGATTAGGCCCGCCCACCAACGTCCAGGTCAAAAACTAGCCAAGGGGAGGGTAGTAAGACCCAAACTGAAATTATGGGAATTCTCGAATTGCTTAGCAAGTTGCTGAGCTTTTTCCAAATTTGTGATCAGAATGTTACCACCTTCTTTAAGCGCTTGAATAGGCTTTTGAGGTTTTTTTCAAAAATTTTGTGAGTTTCCAAAAGGGTTTGGAACTCGGGTCTAATTTAGAAACATTATTTTTAAAAGTTTTGTTCCTCAAGGCAGAAAATCGCTTTTTAATTTGTTTTTGCAAATCCCACCAGATAACTTTCATGGCAGGATCGCGTGTTCTGTGATATTGTCTCCTAGAAGTACAACGGCAATATGCACGTTATGAACTCTCAAAAAGTTAAATAGCTCGTCTTCATTATCTTTAAGAGATCGAGCATTCCAATTTAAAATATTTAATGCTTTAAAATCCATTACTGAATTTCAAAGTCACGACAATATTGTTTGCAAATTTTACTCCAGTTTGAATAGCATCGAACATGGAGTTAGATTTAAGCATATCAGCAGTGTTCGGAAAAACTCAAAAATTCAAATCTCATGCGTCTATGAGTTTTGCCTTGTAAAATTCAACGTCGCAAGATTCAACGTCGCAAAAATCACCGATGAGTTTTAGGGTTCAAACATTCATTGCTTTATATTTTTGCGTTATTAATTGTTATTCCTATTCTATTGTTTGCGCATCAGGGGTTGGAAAACTAACACAACATGCATAGGCATGATATCAATTGACGTTTGAGTGGTTTTTATGAGTTTAAAGCTGGAATGATTATGAGTGTGAGTGCGTGAATATGCATGATAATCTCAAGCGTGAATTTTGTTTACCGCATTCGTACGCGAGTTTATTCTCGCAGGGAGGCTCAATAAATGAGATTTGAGAATGATTTTCCGAACACTGCATATCAGTAATCATTTCAATTAATGATTTCTGTAAAAATTCCATTTTAGGAGCAGTAATGCTTCCTAAAACAAAATTACGAATTACGTTGGTTAGTATTTTGATTTCTACCCGTTGCAATAGCAGCATAGGTAGCTCCATTAACTCGCTGAACATTGTTAGCAGCCAGGGGAGTAGGTATAGATGAAAGATTTGAATTAGGGGTGATATTTGTACCTGCTCGGGAACGTGGAGTGTTTCCTACCTGTCGCTTAGAACGAGACTGTAGGATCGCTTTGCGAGTCTTACATTCCCAAAAATTGGATTTGTGGTTTTCGCCACCATTTGAACAATTTCATAGGATCTTCCTTCACAGGACAGTTGTCCTTTGCGTAAGAGGAATCACCACAATTCATGCATTTAGCTAGCATGTAGCAATTTTTAGTTCCAGTAGTTGGCACTTACGGCACTGGGTGAGGTTTTGAAAATTTCCTCCAGTCTTCCTGAAGTGTTGCCACTTCACTCGGACATGGAGCATAAGGCTAGCTTTTTCTAAGGCCTTAAGGTTGTTTAGTTCACTAGACTTGAATTGAACTAAATAAAAATCATTAGAAATCCCGTTGCGCGAATCGCCACGACGGGATTTCATTTTGATTACTTGGAGTGGCATAACTCCAAGTAATTTTGCTAGATTATCTTTGATCTGATCCAGGGATTCACCACTGGGCAGTCCTTTCATGACAACCTTGAACACACGTTCAGTTTTGGTGTCGTAAGTAAAAAAAAATGTGCTGCTTCTCAGTGAGATACTCGAGAAGACATTTAAATCCGTCCAAGGTTTCAGCCAATACACGGCATTCACCCCGACGTCCAATTTGTAGTGAAAACTTAACTTTCACGAAGTTCAAAAGTTCCATGCGAAGAGCATGGAAATCGGAAGTGGTTATCACAATAGGGGGAATCTTTTCCTTCTTGGCATTAAGCCGGGAAAGTTTACTAGAATTTTTCTTGGATGATGGATCATTCTCATCATCCGTGAGCAAATCAAATTGATTGCTCAAATTAAATTCATCAGAATGGGGATCAAGCGTTTGCCCTTTTCTTTTGCGCTTAGGCGACATGGCGGCAGTAAATTTTTATCCAAATCGACTTCCAAGCAGATTAATATAAGAATCTGAAGAGGAATTTTCCAAATCGATATCCAAGAAGGATTACCTTGGATAGGGTCCAAAACAAGGATCGAAGAGGAATAAGAATTTGTTGTAGCTTTAGGTAGTAGTAACACTTCCTTCAGCAAAAAGCAAATAGATCCGCACTGCAAGAGAGCACTAACTATTGAGTGCAGCATTTTGAAGCCTTCTATAATGTTTCTCCATTTTTTGAGTACTTTATTTGAGTACTAATATTTTGCTAAGCGTGTATTCAAAATTAAGATGTCTAGTTAAAATTGATGAACATCTATGGAAACATTGTAGATGAAGCCATTTTTAAGAAATTTTGTCGAAGACAAACAATTGCTATCCCTCAAGTGAATGAAGTTATAGGGTAAAAATTAAGAACAAACGTTTATTTTTTGTATCTTAATAAATTAGATGTTAAGCTGTAGGCTAGTTCATCTCAGCGGTAGTACCAAACGGTAATACCCCATTAAAAAGCGTTTCGGTTACCATAATTTTTTTTGTTTGCATTTTCCATTTTTTTTAATGTTTTACAAAGATGTAAGTGCTTTGCAGAAGGAAGCAAATTGCTAACTCTTCGTTTTTAGGATTTGCGTCCGATTTTATAATTGTTTAACACAATCTTACACTCTACTGTTTTCTTTATACAATTCATAGGGGGATCCAAAGGAATGCCTAAAAAAAATTTCAAATAAGGTACCTCGATGTTTTGTTACGTTTTGCTGTTTTCGTGACCATTTTTCCAAGTATGTACATTAGGGTGGGTCAACTTTACAACCCCATTTTCCCACTGCTTCTTTAATGCGTATGAGGTCCCCAACAACTTTGCACAATTTGAACGAATTTGATTTTAATCTCGATTTGCGGGAGAATTTTTACGGGAAAATGTATAGGAAACAGAACGATCCAATTCATTTGCTTACCAAAAATCCAAATATAGCTCAAATTTTACGAAATCTCGGACTTGGATTGAGAATACTTTCAATCATTTCATATTTTCCCTTTAAAACAAAAATTGCGAATACATAGAACAAATAAGTATTGCAAATGACATCATGCTATTAATGCTGCGTTTTTCTAACTATTCGATGCAGGATGCTAATACAGGGTGCGTGACGAATTTTTGCAGTAAATGACATATTTGAGAAAAATTACACCAGTTAGCTATTCTAGCAATGAATGTTATGTGTTTTATTTTCTTTCGCAAAATATGGAAGTTGTAACTAATTTTATTGAAAAAAAATCGCCTTCCCTTTCGACGACTGTAGCTAGACGCTTCCGGAAACTGCCATATGCACGTTTGACAATGTTTTAATCCATAGATGTCATCACTACCTTGATTTTAGCTTTTAGGGACTTAAGTGTGGTGTTAGGGGTTCTATTGGTATTCCGTTCGACGTACACAATAATCCAACGGATTGATATCGGGACTGCTTGGGGGCCAAATTTCTTTCTCCCAAAATTCCGAAATATTTTCCGCAAGCCATTTCTGTGTTTTATTAGCAGTATGAGCAGGTTCTCCATTTTATCACTTTCCCAGGCCTTTTTTTATATTATACACTGTTCTTTCAGACACATTTATCCACCGAATTATTTCTATTACGCTTACTCCGGCGCGCAACAAAGCGACAGCGGCTGACCGATTGCTCTTTTGTTTCGACATCTTTACGTTTACTCAACACTGTTTGTTTACATCTTATACCTAACAGTATGAGCAATTCAGTGCTGCCAAATATATCTAAATCATGATCCGCAAGCATGAGAAAATACTATTTGAAATTTACTGCAAAAATTCGTCACGCACCCTGTATTCCACTGAATTGTCAGTAACTCTCGTAATTAAAAAATGCCTGGAAAAATGTGCACACTGAGGTTTGCTTTTTATCTAGTGAGCGACATTAATTAATTGGTGCATCACATTGATGTGCCAATACGATTATCAAAAGCATTTAAAATGCATTTAACACTTTTTAACATTAAGTGGCATAATTTTGATAAATAGTAATATTTTGATTAATAGCTAGTCAGTTTTCATTTAAAAAAAACTTCAACCTAGTGAACATTGAATCAACTGGAAGAACATGAGAACAATCAGACCTATACAGAAATTGGTAATGTACACACTAAACCAAATTTCAGGCAAATGAAAACTTAAATCGTAATATATTTATAATCAACTCTGAAAATAATTTTGATTCTCGAAAAATCTGCGTAATGTGAATTTTTGCTAAAAATCTACAAATCTGTATCAAGAAATGATCAAGAAAATCGGTAAAATAGAGAATAATCTGTACATGGGTCATTCCATCTCAAGTGACCGAGCAAAAGCATCGACCCTCTCCGATTTGAACCAAAATTGGTAAGTCTACTCATCTTAAGCTAAAAAAAAAAAAAGTTTTGTGCCAATCGGGCACCCCCCCCCCCCCTGCCCCTTTTTTCGCCGGTTTTTAATAAACACCAATTTTTATCTCATTTTTTTTTAAAGCATTTTAAACGTACAATGAAATTTTGTGATTGTGTGTGTGAAACTTATGTAGGACTAGTAGAACTAATTGCAGCTAAAGCTGCGTAAATCAGCTGCTACAAATAGTTAGTGCAATCTTTAAATAGTATTCCGAACAGATTTATTGAGGTACAATGTTTTCAAGAAAAACTTATTCAAAGAGTTACCTCTGGTTGGTTGTGTTAATAGAATCATAATTAATAATTACTAGTGTAGGAGTTCCAGTAATAGTGGTGTCCTTATAGTTGTGTTTTGCATCATATGCCGGAATAAAGGTAGAAATTCAGATAAATTAATTTTTCATCGGTGAATAAAATGAAGTAAATTTGCATATTTTAAACTTTAAATTAGCCTATAAATGATGGAGAACAATTATATTTTTTTTCTTAGGATGTTGACACTTTTGCACGTAAATAGTTGCGGTAGTGTTCTTTCTTCTTCTAGGCTTTTTATGCTTCTGTAGTGAGCGTTTTTCCGTCTCTCTACTTTGTGTTCTTCTAGATGTACTTCCACAGTTATTAAGACCTATTGAGAGCATCAGCTTTATATGTCAACCAATGCATGAATTTGTATATTGTGTGGCAAACACTCTATGATAATCTATGCCCAGGAAAGTCGAGAACATTTCCAACCCGAAAGATTTCCTAGATCGGATAGGGAATCGAACCCACCGCATTCGGCTTGGTAATACCGTGCCTTATTAATGGAGGACGAGTTTTCCAAACATATATAATCACAATGTATGATTGAAATCTTTACATTGACGTATAAAAAAATGTTTGAAGATCGTTTATTTAGTATTTAATAAATAAAATGTCTTAGTTCCTCCATTAGTGGCTCACCCACCCTATCGTAGCACATGAAACAGTTATCATGTGCCAAGTGCCCGGAAGACAAAAAAACGGTTTGACGTAAATGTGCATTTTTATCGGACTTTTTGCAGTTTAGGAGCAGTCCAGGTTTAGATGGAACCAACTATAAATCGTCATGGACTACGATAAGAATACACTCAAAACATAAACTACATTTCCAATGGAAAATATCCATTAGAATGTTGGAGGCGAACCAGCCCAAGGCTGAAAGCCTCCCTAATAAAGATAAATTAATTAATTCCATTAGAATTTCACATAACATTCATGTTCTCATAATTGGGAATCACATGAAACTTATGTGTCCAATGAAATTTATGTGATTTATCACATAGAATTCATGTGATCATATGAATGTTATGTGAATTTCAGATAAGAATCATTAATAATTTTGTTATTGGAAAAATATCATATGCGTTCCCAATGGAAACTATCTAAAAACTTTTGTCGGTGTATGGTGCCTCAACTCAACAACCTCAAATCAAATCCAAGTTCACACAGAATGACCATTCGTTGGAAAAAGAGTCTAGTCAACAAAAAATGATTCTCAAGGTCATCAAAAGCAAGCTTTGGGACCACTGATCGGTGATCGCCAACTAGCTGCCGCTCCCTCTATAAGCTGTCCGTAGATAGGGAGGTACCTACAGACTATTTCTCAAAACGGTTCATTGTTCACAGCAGCAGCACATGTCCTGCTCGATGGGAATCATTGCGCAAAACTCATTCAAAACAATGCTCTCGCTCCTCGGACCGTTTTCGAGCCAGCACTCTTTGTCAAGATAATGGTACGTCATACCTATGTACGTGTTGGCAAAAAAATCAATACTACTACAGGACAATGTTTACCTTTTTATCGAAGAATCAATGGCTGCATATTATTCAGCAGACGATTATAGGCGCTTCGGATTCTCCACCAAAACAATCGATTTCTTCAAAAATTACACAAATTTCACTTTACACGATTCTTTGTTGATTGCTAAGTAGATGCCATAGGTAGGGGCAGGGATTATGCTGCTAGTAGTTTTACACACACACATCGGATTCTCTCTTTTTTTCCCCACTCGCAACCGATGACTTTCTTGGCCTTTTTTTCGCTTCTCAACATGCAACACTCTTCACTGCACTGCACGATTGAAATATTTTTACACTCGCATTAAAAAATGCTCCTTTCCGTACAAGAGAGCCAATCTGCTTACAAGCAGCCTTCTACCAACACTCAACGTGCATTTTATCCTCAAATTAAAACGCACCTGCCCCAATTTTAAGCAGTATTTTCACGCAATACGTATGCATGTATTATTTTTCACTTCGATTTCTTCACTGATTTCATTCGTTGCTGCTGCTTGCACAACTCATTAACTTCAGCCACCAGTTTGCTTGCCTCGCTACTTCTTGCCCCGCTTGCTTCTTGCTATCCTCTGCACCCATCATTCCCCTATAGGTACGGAACAGAGTTTTAAATTTACCCCCACAAGAAAGAGGACGGTGAAAATCAGCAAATTTTGAATCCTGTGCTTAGATTTCCCGATCCGAGAGCTCGCGGACCACTGCCCTAACACTTTTCACTGGTAATTGAACCAATCACTGCTCTGATTATTCTATAAAATTGGAACTTTTACTTTATTCAAAAATTTGCGCTTGCACAAGAAAAGTACAAACACGCAAAACACAGTGGTCAACTTCGACGACGACTTCACACTTTGAACTCATTTTTCGATATGACAAATTGAATGAAAATTGTACAAGGCTGCACGTGGGAAAGAGTAAACTCTATAATGCAACGCGATGATCTTGCTCTCTCCAACGTTGTTGAATGGGAAAGTGACAGTAATGCGCAGGGTGTAACCGCATGCACATTTTGAATATTCGATCCAATGAGCTTGATTGCCGAGGTGAGGCAATCGATTAAGTTGTGTGAGTAAAACCCCTGTACGATACAAGTAATTAGTGACGTCACTACTTGCGTTTAAGTTGATTTTTTGGTTTACTAATCCAACAATATTTCACGATCTGCTTCACCTCTCTCTGTACTCTTTGTATTCTATCCTCGATTCTATCCTCCTCACTCGAACAAGGGGTTCGTCAAGTCAATTACACCAATAACCCTCGATCACAACCGTTACACACACTATTTCAAAACTACCCACATTTGAGTAGGATACACCCAGGATCACCAAAAAAAGAAACTACCCTAAGTGGAACCATAATAAAAAAATACAATAAACGAACAATAACCCAAAGAGTCGAACTTTTCCACAACTCGATGAACATTGCAAATAGTCCTATCTACTTTGATCGATTCTCTTCATGGACCTTCTCTTTTGATAACCACTGCTATGCAAACAGATTTCGCGCTAATTTTACCGAGGGGCTGTCAACTTGAGTATTTTCGATTCATCTACCCGACTTGAAGAGGTGTATTTTGTATTTCTTTGTATTTATTTATTTTTAAGAATAGTGTATTTTTGTATTAAAGTGTATTGATTTCATTATGAAATATATTTTTTATGTACAAAGTATTTTCAATGTATTTTTGAGTATTTTTATGAGGCTATTTTAGTTTCAACGTGTACACATTTACGTATTTTTTTGTGTATTTTCTGAAGTGAAAAACTTCCAAGCTCCAGGAGAATGCATCCGGATCAGCAAATTGCAATTATTGTCAATAATAATCATAATAATCATAATCATCGTTGCATTGTCTGTTGCATTAAACATTTTATTTTAAGGTTCTACCGAGGGGGGCGACACATCTAAATCTCAATTGAGTTTTTTAAGAGTATTGAGGTAAATGCATATTCGTAGTCTGCATTAAAAATGGAACCCAAACCCAAAATTTCATCAATTTTGGTACACTGGAACTATTTTAAATAAGAACGATTAAATTCACAAAAATCACCTTATTAGCGCCCCTCGGTGTAACTTTGTATGGGAGCGAGCTGTCAGTTTATCAGTTTAGTGTCAAACAGTGAAGTTATTATTTTGCTTTAAATCTTGATTTAAAAATCGAGCTAAAAGTGTGTGGGTTCGAAAAAAAATATCGCTCTGCTCAGAAAACGAAGCTCTTTCAGATGATATATAAAAACCGATATATTTTTCAAAATTAAAGTACCCAATTCTAGATGCTCAACAAATCTCACACTAGCGAATAAATCTTCCAAAAATCTTCTTCCATTTCTCGCATCTACTTGCATCGCGCATCATATTTGTGCAGGAAATCTCCAGAATTGTCATCAATCTTCTTTCTATCCACTCAGAGTGCATGCAGCTAACCACAGCAAAACACAGTTTTCCTGCATTGTAGATAGAGTCGCCCCCCTCGGGATCTACAAAGCGTCATTATTTTGTTTACTTCTTCTTTTTGATATATTCTTCGATCGTCTTTTCTAAATGTATTGGTAAAATTGGGTTCTTTAATTTTGAAGAATATATCGTTTTTAATATATCATCTGAAAGAGCTTCGTTTTCTGAGCAGAGCGATATTTTTTTCGAACCCACACACTTTCATCTCGATTTTTAAATCAAGATTTAAAGCAAAATAATAATTTCACTGTTTGACACCAAACTGACACACTGACACCTCGCTCCCATACAAAGTGACGCCGAGGGGCGCTAATAGGGTGATTTTTGCAAATGTAATCGTACTTATTTAAAATAGTTCCAGTGTACCAAAATTGATGAAATTTTGGGTTTGGGTTCCATTTTTAATGCAGATTACGAATATGCATTTTCCTTCAATACCCTTAAAGAACCCAATTGAATGCTCATTGCGTGTTTATTATCATTTCTTCGATTATATTTTATATTTTATTGCAATACCTTTCGTGGACCTTTCATAGCATCGTAATGTTTGTTTACTTTGCACGATAGGTAGCTGGTTTGACAGTTCGATAGGTAGACTTGGCTTCACTCTTGACGTGACTTCCCTAATAAAAAATAACCATAAACGAACGATAACCCAAATCATTGAACTATTCCACAAATGGTTTGGACAATACCCAGAACACGTCGTTAAGCAAATTAACCATACAATTTTTATTAGGGTTATTATACACCGACTCTAGTGCTATGCTTCGAAGAACACAAGTAAGTAAATACAGTGAATATGTTTTACCCAAGAAGTTTTCGTTCTAAAATCATGAAATACAAGTGTTAAATTTTCGTATTAATATTATGTGAATGTATGTGTAAACCAACGATGATGATTGAAGAATATTTCAAAAAGAAGAAGAACACAAATTTACTTCCCTAATAAATGGGTACCATACACTAACGATATCATAGATGGTACGACCATACCACATAAAGTCGGGATGATATCCTGAATTGGTGGTTAGGCGCTTCTTATGGTTATTGTTTATGCGGGTTACCCTTTGTGGAACCTTAACCCCCAATATAGTTTTTACTGCACAATTTCCTTCCGTGTATAGTAATTTAAAGGGTAATTTATTACATTCATGAGCCCCTTGTCGTTTGCTTTCGGCTTCTACAAACGTCAACAGTTCTTTCGGTGGTGAGCTTCGTTCCGGCAACAGCTTGCGGTTCCTTGCTCCGTGTAAAAAATAAATACCTGGACATAAGTCACCGTTTCAGTTTTGAAAACCTTTTTTTTTTTTCATTGTAAGTATTTTTGAATAGTCTATGATTTTTGCTTGGTTGTGACATGTTTCTAATATCCCATACAGCACGATGACGAATCGGCAGCGAAGAAAGCGAAAGCGACTTCCGGCTGTGTGCAGTTAGTGCACGGCCAGAACGTCCCAGCTTTGAAGAGAATCGCAAACTCATTTTTAACCATTTCCCCCCACATGGAAAAGTAGCAGTACTTACAAAATGGTGGCTGTAAAATAAAGGAGTGGAAATTGGAGAACAACTTGAATTTGCAAATTATTGTAATATGTACTAATTCCAATTATTGTAATTAATTTGTCTAAGGAACTACTTTCAGTAGCGAATCAATGTGTGTGACAATAAAATATTGAAGTGTGTAATATGTAAACGTGTCTGATATTGAACAAAAGAAATTCCAACCATGTTTCGACTTTCTAAGACCATAGTTGGTTCATCTCGCCAAAGCAATGTTACCGTTCATCGCAAGTCAGCCCCATTTGCATTTTTGTCAAAACTGAGTTTTTTAATGGAAGTGTTGGCATTTCACGCATAGCTTCATTATACTGCATGGACTCAACAACTTTGCTCTGGAAAAGTTTTGAAAACAGCCAAACGGGTTTTTCTCGGCTTAATGATTTGTGCTTTGGGACGGACTTGTCATGAGCGGCAGTGTAGCTATTCAACCAAAAACAATGCGATCCATATGGTATTATCTAGAGTCGGTGTATAATGAGTCACGCCAAGAGTGAAGCCAAGTCTACCTATTGAACTGTCAAACCGGCTACCTATCGTGCAAAGTAAACAAGCATTACGATGCTATGAAAGGTATTGCAATTAAATATTATTTTTTTTTCCTTTGGTTTGTTTTTTTCCGTTGATCTTGTTTTCCGTGCTGAGCACCAATGCTACCGACGTGCCAGGAAGGGAGCTCCCACACCTGGACCCTACCTATCGACCCATCAACTCATGAACCGGGGACCAACGGCTTTACTTCCCATCCGAAGGAAGGCGTGATCAGAGATGTTATGCCTCAGAACATCCCGGCGGCGCCTACTGGGATTGAAACCAGGCCTGCTGGGGTGAGAGGTAATCACGCTTACCACTACACCACCGGCGCCGTTGTCAATTAAATATTAAATATAACCGAAGAAATGATCATATACACGCAGTGAGCATTACATTTGTCATGCGATACGTTTTGTAATGATCAGTAATGACAATTTCTACTATTTTTCCTTAAGATAATTTCACAAAATCACTGATATAATGAGGTAGAGAGTAGAGTAGAGAACGCTAGATGCATCCCAACAATAATGATTTGATTTTTCATACCAGCGTTGGGGCTACATTGATCCTGTTGATGGTGACAAACAAAAATAAAATTAAATCAAGTAGATGATGACCCATCTTGCCCCACCCTCCCAACATTTATATTAGTGGCGGTAAGTCCCTGTTTGCATGATCTGCTATAATTTATACATTAGATTTAATCAATACGGCTCTAAGCAAACATATTATGTTTGCTTAGAGTCGTATTGATTAAATCTAATGTCGATATCAAAGCAGCCGTACATTGTTTCAGAATTTAATCCGAGGATATCGTTTGAAGCTTACCACCACAGGTATGGGGCTGTTCATTAACTACGTAGACAGTTTTTTTTTTATTCTTGAAACCCAACCCCCCAACCCCCCCCCCCCCTGCGTAGACAATTTTCCATACAAAATTTTTAAAATTTGTATGGACCGTGCTGTTTAAACGGTTGAAGAAGTGTGACGTCAAACTCTGTCATCCATTTAAACAGCCGGAGAACGAAAGAGACGATAAGTTTACTGGGCCTCACCTGTTTACGCTCATTGATTTTCCATATTATGTGAATTTGGTTTCAACATCAACAAATCATCGTTGCTTACGGTTTTGTTGTCATTTGGAACCAGTTATGCGAGGTTACGATTGTTCGTATTTGACAGTCACCTCCCCTCAGGGTACAACTAACTCGCACTAAATAGTGCAAGCTGTTTCAACCACATCGCATTCGGTTGTGTTTTGGTTGAATGAACACCAACACGAGTAAACTGCCTATAATCCCATATCATTCCCATATGGAAAAATATGGCAGTCGAAGTTACGAAGTGCAATTTCCATGTAAATATTTGATAAATAATAGTAAAATAATTGATAATTTTTTCAACTTCAAATCTTTTGCAATGAAGCTTGCATGTTTTGTTATATCAGCGAAAAATATGGCAATTCAAAAAGCAGATCTTTAACTTGAACTATGGGCGATTGAATTTCCGGATGGGACTGATATGCGATTATTTTGCTTGATGGGACAAACTGACCTGATGTTGTTTTCACATTTTTCATGATCAAAGTCCATAGTTTTATCACATAATATGAAAGTAGCTGCCAATTGAAAGTGGATAGCATTGTTATCTCAAAATTGATAAAAAATCCATATGGGACTGATATGCGATTATAGGCAGTAAAGGCCCAAGCGCAATGACAGTGGAAGCGGAACGGCAGCGGAAAAGCCCGATCTGAGTAAGCCTACTTGTCGGTTAGAATCAAATCGACTTCAGTTAGGCATCTTGATGTCAAACTTTCCGTTTCCGTTCCGCCCACATTGCGTTTGAGCCTTAACAGGAACTAGGTTGAATCGTCTGAATGAACGCCAAAAAGGAGATCGCAACATTGTTAGTTGTTCCGAAATATTACTATAGAAAGCTATTTTAGACAACAAAAGTCCGACGAAAAAAATAAATAAATAAAAAAAAAAAACAAAGTCACAAAAGCCCATTCGTTAGAGTGGTCAAAATTTCATGTACTGCTCGAAAAACCTGCTGCGGTGGTCAGTTGCGTTGAATTGTTTTCAATGAAATGGGCAATATTTAGCATACTTAACGATAATTTTCTATATAGGAAACAGCTTGTCATCAGAATATTGCACAACAAAAAGACCCGTCAAGTATGGAAGTTACAGACAATGATAAAATATTTTATTTAGTTTTCCTGTTTTATTTTAAATCCTTATTTCTTTCCAGACGGAGAATAGAAGGTCCAAAACTGTCCTGTTGCTTGCATCCCGAATATCTTTTCCTATGTATGGTTTAATTTATGGTTGTCCCATTAAATATTCTTCCAGCTAGTAGTAGTTGACGTATTGTTATCTTGTTTTTCCTTTTGCATTTCATGTTTAATTAACTGTGTCTTACACATTTATACCTCACCCTTTCCACCTGGTCGAATGTTCAACGAGTAGAAATGTGGGCAAGGCTTTTGCTAGCATAGAGTAGAAAACATAAATAGATGGATAAAAAATAAGTTACCTTCTTTGACAAATGTGCTAAGTAGTTCAGAAAGGTTTAACCCTACTGGTGGTGCTATGAGCATGCTACTGATAATTGTATAACGAAGGAAAATCAACGCTCCTAACGAAAGGCTATAATGGAAAAAATGAGTGTTCTCTTCACAAAATCAACTGAAAGACAAATTAATTCCGAACAAAAAATACCTCTTTTATTGGATGATAAGATAGCAAATATGATAGTGGTGTTGCTGATCTTCTTCTTTTTTTGGAATGAATGACGGAGAGCAGCTTGTGAAGTATATTTGCCAAATTTATCTTTTTCTTTATCGAAAGTACGATTCCTTCATACGTCTAAAGCATGTAAATTCAAAAGGTTGTTACACTGTCCTGTTTCTTTGCCAATAGATTTCCCAAACTGCGAGCGGTTAAGAGTTGCTGCTTGTGTTGATTTTCTCTGTTTCCTCTCTGCTCTTTTTTTTATCTTAAACGGCGGTTTTGGTTAAGAAAAAAAACTAAGTTCCTAATTTAGCATCTAATGCGCTGACAGACACACTGACAGAGTTAACGCCCACTCCTTCGCTCCCTTGCTTTCGTTCCTTTCCCTATACAGCAATGTCTTTTCCTCCATGTTGGAAGGAAATGCGCTTAACTGGTGGCACACTGCTGCACTCGCACTCCCGGACCGTGGTGGTCTTCGTCCTCGTCGTAAGCGTTCTTATAGAGACCACTTCGACGATCGTGCTCTGGGTCCAGTTCAAGCTGCAAAAATAAAAAATGAGCACATTAGATTTCTAACCACTATTAAGTAAAAGATTGCATTGAAACATTGTCGGGATTGTAGAAAAATGAGATTTGCGACAACTTTGCAAAATCATCCTTTTGAGTCCCAGAGTTATTCTAGCATTCGAAAGTAAATTGTAGACTGTACTCGATTCCACAATGATGCAAATATGCTTGAACATGGATGCATTTTCGGAAGTTGGAAGTAGTACAGTCTGGCTTTTGGAGTTTTGCTAGCCGAAAAACCAATTTACACGTAATGCATAAAACATAAAATTGAAGTACTCTACTCACCATGTTGCATTCTTCGACGTCTTCGGGAACCTTCACTACGGGCCGTCCGGGTAAACACTGTTCCAAGATGGGAACCATATCGATCGGTATGGAATCCGGGAACGCGATGAAGAATTGCATGATAAGCCGTCCTTTCTCGAACGGGTTCTTGTATTGAGGCATTCCCTCACCGGACACGTATTTGATTGCCTCATGCTTCATAACTTCGCCGGAATGGGAAGTGATGACCAGATCCCGATCGTCCAGCGTTCGGATTATCTTCTGGAAACCACAAAGCGACTCGACCAGCTGCAGTTGCATGTGCATGATCAGATCCTGGCCAGATCGCTTGAAAATAGGATGTTCCTTTTCGTCCAGAACTATCACAATATCGCCGGGTTGCAAGTCGGGGTCTTGATCACCTTCGCCAGAGAATACAATCTTCTGTCCGTCGCGCATTCCCTTTTCTACGTTCACTTCAAGTATCTTGCGATCTCGTACTGTTTTCCGCCCATTGCACTTTCTGCACTTGTCCTTCTCGTCGATGATTTCGCCCATTCCTCGACACTGACGGCATGCTTCCTCAAACTGTTGGACAAAGCCTGGAGCCAGCTGCTGGATCTTGGTCACGACACCGGTACCACGACACGGTGAGCATTTCTGGACAGCACCCTTCTTGCCGCCGTGACCCTCGCATTGATCACAGATAATGTTCTTTTGTAAAGCTAACTTTCTGGTGGTACCCGAGTACAGTTCCTCCAACGTGACCGAGAGCTGGTGGACCAGATCCTTGCCACGGCGTTCTCGTTTGCTGCAAAAGAAAAATAAATCATCAGCTACTGATGCCATACCATTGGTTACAGTCTAACTTTTAACTTATGCGGCCTTTAAATAATATTGAGATTGGCTGTTCACTATAACACGGCGATGAAATGCACATATCTACCTTGAACCAAACCACACTAATCTCCGTTGGTGAAATCCTTTAAATTTCATTGGATGTTCAATGCAGAAATCGTTTTGTAAAATCCGATGAAAGATAGGGGGAAGGCGCGCATAATGAGCACCTTAAGCAATGTACACATTTTTGGTGACTTAATGCAACAAAATTGAAAATTGTAGGCTTCTTCACTTCAATATAATCCGTTTCGTTTATGACTTGATGATTAAAATTGTGACATTAGATGATTTGAACCTTTACAATGCAGTTTTCAGATTGGTTGACAAATCCGAATACTTCATCATTTCTCAATAGTGATGGAGTAATACGACATTCACTAAAGTGACTGAACTAAGGACACGGGGTATACTGCCTATAATCCCATCAGTTCCGTATGGAAAAAGTAGGCATTGAGAAAATGGCAGTCGAAGTTACGAAGTGCAATTTCCAATTTGATTTTTTTTTTTTGTGATTCGATTATCCGGAGTGAAAAAAAAATCGATACTCCGGATAATCGAGTCCGACCTGCATATAGGGGAATTTACGTATTCTCGGCAATCTAAGCAGCGATCTTCTTTCTATAGAGTTCTCCTGATGCACAAAAGTGTGCGTGAGACCGCGCGCTACCTTTTTAAGTAGTTGTGATATCGCGATACCTTTTTGTTTCTTCTTCTTCTTCATTTTTATATATGGATGTTGGATTTTAGTGTTCGTGAGATTGCGCTTGGAGATGCAGTATTGGTTTGTTTACAATCTTTTGCTGCCAGCTGCTCTAACAATTTCAGTCGAAAGAATTGTCAAAAACTGTTTTGAAACGCTTTTACAAAGCTCCAATCTTCTCTAGTGAGAGCGAGTATTGTCGGCAACCAGTTTTTCTTCGGCAACCGTTCCATTTGAACTGCATGTAAATCTGCTGTTCTATTATCGGCAACTCGAAATCAGCTACAATTTGTAGTGCGTGTGTTTCATTTCAAGAAAACCTTACTAGATTGCTTTTTCTCAGTGGTAAAAATATAGTCAAATTGAAGCTGAAAGCATAAAGAATCGTTTGCATGCATTCAGCGAAGTGTTTTCGTAAGAAAATCCAGTGAAAATAGTGTTTCAATTTGGGTTGCCGAAAATAGTCTGGCATGCCGAAGCCGTCATTTCCCCTATATTTTTTTTTGCAATTCAAAAAGCAGACCTTTAACTTGAACTATGGGCGATTGAATTTCAGGATGGGACTGATATGCGATTATTTTGCTTGATAAGACAAACTGACCTGATGTTGTTTTCCCATTCAAAGTCCATAGTTTTATCACATAATATAAAAGTAGATGCCAATTGATAGTGGATAGCGTTATCTCAAAATTGACGAAAATCCATAAGGGACTGATATGCGATTGTAGGCAGTATATTTATTATATCTTCAAGTGACTAAAATGCTTCGCTTTGAAGTTAGTTTAGTTTCCTAGCTGATTTTTAAATTATACAGGGTATATAATACTCCTACTACGCTCACACGTTGCCACTATGACGCACCACAAAAATACGTATGGGTATGTCACAATAGAAGTACGCCACAGTGGAAATCCCGAGCCATAGTTCAAACACTTATCCCATATCAAAATGAAACATATCTAGCATAACTTTTCAAAAGGACGTATGTAACATTGGATAGGAAATTAAAAACATTGGATAGCAATGTCTATATGAGATTATTAAATGCTATTTAAAAGTTAATGCTATTTTTTTAAATCTGTTTGTGCTATTAGTTGGATAAAGGGATATCGTTTAAGAGAATTGTGAAAAATGTTGAGTTTTGCAAACACGGACAAGACTTTTGATATAACAAAATCATACACCTTTTACTTGTGTTCTACTCACATACACCCTGATTGATTCGTCGGTATCACACCTTGATTGTTACATACACCCTGCATGATTCGTCTATTTGACAGAAGGGTTTTCACATACGTCAAATCAGATACACCGGTTTTTTTTTTGCAGTGAAGATACGTCGGCAACTCGAAAAGCATTGAGGAATTGTCGGTTGGTTGGTTTATTTACATAACTACCCAGAGTAGTAAAATAATCGATGTTAAAACCGGAGATGAGAGGGTCACCGCATTATCTGCTGTCAGATGTTATACGTTTTGTGTTTTTCGTATTAATAAAGCGCTGATCAGATTGATATGTGAAGTTCAATATTAAAGTCAAGATTAAAGTGCAATTTTATTAGAATACTTTTGAAATAATAAACATGTTGCTCCCGGAAATACAAAAACAAACATACAAACTTGACGCATTTGCTGATTGATAGTGGATGTTTTATTTTTTCACATACGACGCTTCACTGTGAGCGTATCTGCAGTTTTTGTGTTATCATCAAATTTTAACAGTTAAGTCATGTTAACAATAAAAGGGTGTATCAACACCATTTTAAAAACAATGAAAGAAGGTCACATAGGGCGTTCATTAAATATATTTTCCATAATGCACTACAATTTCAAACCTTGTTTTTCATGAACTCGTAGGAAAAGCATGAATTTTATATTCGGTTAGATGCAAAATATCGATTTGTTTATTTTTGCGACTTACGTCCTTTTGAAAAGTTATGCTTGATATATAAGATTAGTTACAATACCACGTACACAAATGGTGTTTAACTTTGTTCCCTGAGTCTTGTCACGCGAATAGAAAGAGCACTGTTGGACACTTTCTGAAATATTTCAATAGTATAATTCCCTTGCAAACCCAAATAAATCTATCTGTGTAAAAAAAAAAGAGATTTGCGGCAAAACCCACCAGTATCACACCCAACGTCAGTGCCTATACGTAAGCGTATTACAACGCGGCTCTCAAACAAAGGAGTAACAAGTGTGATACTATCACTGCCTGACTAGATCTTTGGTTCTCTCATGCAGTGGTTCATCAGAGAGAGGAAGCTTACACACCAAAAATTGATCAAAGATTTCAACAAAATGGTTTACTGAAAAGCAATCAGCAATCTACGATTTTACTGAAAATCAAAATTTGGTTCGTTTTTACTGAAAACCAGCAACTTGACAAGATTGCTGAAAATTCAGCATATTTCTTCATCGTCTCGTTTTCACTCTGTCAAAATAAGAAGAAAAAAAAAGCCGCAAATGTTTTTGTTTTTCGACTACGCTGAGTGCAGTGCGCGTGTGGTTGTTAAGTAATTATTCTGCAACAAGTTAATTCCGTAATGGATCCGGAAGTTAGTATAATATTTAAAACTAGCCATTTCATTCTAATTACTTGCAAATTTTTCGGTTTTAGATCTCAGTGGATTTCGATGTGATGTTTCCTAATGCTGGCGACTTCAATGAAACCTGGGAAATTTTGCAGCCAAAAATACTGGCAAAACACCACAGCTTGCATTCATATATCAAATCCCGTGAGAAAATTTGCTGTGAAAATGGATACATTTTTGATTATGTATTTGTGGTTTACAGAATTTATTCGAACACTTGTTATCGTAAAGGACAAACTTCCAACTCGTGGGGCTTAGCGTGCAATTCAAGGACCATAAAAGATCACAAACTACTGGGATCATATCATCGAGTGGATCAATGTATGAGTAATCAATAATTTAATAAATTATTCTAATTTGCAAATAATACTAATGACCTTTTCAGCCCGAAGACGACGTTGAGCAATTCGCTTTTGGATATTCTAAGACCAAGCTACCGATCTTAATCATCAAGGCACCACAGTATGAGGAAGGAGCAACATACATCCGTTTGAATAAACGTTGTTTTCGGCAGGCTGTGATATTCGCCGAGCATTTTTGCTTTTGGTTAAAATATACTTTATTTTCAAATTCAATTTTGAACCGTCTCTTGATAATTTTTACAATTTTTTCGTTGGAGCCGTTTTGTCCGTGGATAATATGACGACAACTACAAATAACTTTATCTTTCAGCTCACGTCATTTTAACTACTCGAATGAAGTGGTTAATTCTATCAGCAAAGGCTGTCAAATTATGCGATTGCTGAATTTTCAGCAAATCTATTAAATATGCTGATAATTCAGTAAACCTCTGTCAAGCAGAATGACATTTCACATTGCTGAAAATTTCAGTAATTTTATATTGCTGGAATGATTGCTGAAATTTCAGCTCGGCAAAATTCAGCAAAAAATTGCTGATTTCCAGCGATAAAAATTTGGTGTGAGTAATCCACATCGCCTGCTAATGGCGCCATGATATCGCGGCATGAACCAGCAACGCCGGCCATTAACCTACCGTATCCAACACTCCACTATTATAAAGCATAAAATTAAGCCCACCCTACAAGCAGCAAGGTGCAAAAACTAGCCAAAGGGAGGGTTTTATGTATGGAAACTACGGTTTGAACGAAAACAAGAATATGGGTGAATATTCCATTGTTTCTTTTATAAAATACTCCAAGGTCTCTCTCAAAGGCGTATTCTTTGAAACACTTTCACAGCCATTGCGTGTTTAATAAGTAACCTTTTAATAAATAGCGCTCATTGAATACGCATTTCGTGCATGTTTTAATACATTTCACAAGATAGCAAACAAGTATCCACCGCTGTGTCTAGGCGAGTTTTTCCTAATTGTAATCGTTGGGCTTGTTCATTCGGTTACCCATAGCCGGCCGTTACTGTCCACAACCACCCTATATAGAAAAATGAAACGGGCGATTAAAGTTTCTTTTTCAAATTGAAGCACTTTTCTGCAAATATATTTTTTAAGAAAAGTGTGTCAACATCATTTTCTTTAAAAAAAAGATCACCTATGAAAAAGTGACTTGAACAAGGTTGCAAAGACTCATTTCAGCTAAAATAATGTTTTTCGGAATAATAAAACCAAAAGATGGTATGATGGCATGTTTTACTTGTAACTTACAAGAAGAGGTTATAAAGTATGCGTTGGAAACATAAAACCTGTAAATTTTGCTTTCTATGAGTCACAATCAGCGATTTGCTGATCGCTGAGTGAGTGAGTGAGTTTGTGAAAAATCGCTGATTGTGACTCTCATGAAGTGAAATAAACAGGTTTAATATGTCAAACACATTCTCTGCAACCTCTTCTTGTATCCTACCAATTCAAAATTTGATCATGGCATCTAATTATTTCATAATTTAGAAAAACATTGTTTTAGCTGAAATGAGTCTTTGCAACCTTGCCCATTGAGCCCTCCCAGTCTTCCCTGATGATGATAAACCTCGGTGTTAAGTCAATACTATGTTTACGTTCGGCTCATAGGCGATTTTTACATGTTAGTCCAGAAATAAGAAAACATATGAATAGTGTACACGGTATCCAAAAAAGTAAAAAGAAAAAAAATATCCAACAGGAAGCTCTTTTCACTAGATAAAGCGGGTCAAAATAGTTTTCATTTACTTATGTGCAATTTCTATGGAATTTTCCACTCGCTTTCTACCCGAAAGTAGGTAAATATGATTATACTCAATGTTGGGCTCCCACAGCTTTTTGGTGGTTAAGCTCCTCCGTTTTTGACAATAAGAAAAAAAATGAGACAAACTAGTCAAAAACAGGTAAACATGAACTGGCCGCTGGATATTTTTTTCTTACCGTGTAATATTCACGTAAACGTTAGGTATACTGGAATTCTATCTTAATGCATAGGTACTCAGCTGATTGCAAAGCTCAATCCAGTGTATATCAAAATGACAGACGGTCGAGCCTCAACTGCCATTAATCAAATCTCAATTTCACTCCGGCCGCATGACGATAACAAAACTGACCACAATCGTCCTTGTAAACTTACCTTCGTCCGCCCATTCCTCCATTGAAGAACATTTCAAAGATGTCCATCGGACTGTGGAAGCCGCCGCCGCCGCTACCACCGCCCTTCTTGATGGCTTGTTCACCACCTTCGTCATAGATGGCCTTCTTTTCTGGGTCCGACAGAACTTCGTACGCCATCGAGATCTGTTTGAACTTGTCTCCTTCATTTGGATTCTTGTCCGGGTGGTACTTCAGAGCCAGTTTTCTGTAAGCCTTCTTCAGGTCGTCCTGGGAACAGCCAGGCTTTACGCCTAATATATCGTAGAAACCTGTTTCTTTCACCATCTTGTGCCGTTTACTTTGTTCGGTCTTGATTTTCTAGAACAAAAGAATGCAAGTGTTAACTAAAGGGAAAATCAGATGGTACTAGACTTTCAGGGGGAGGAGGGTTCTATTGCTTTTTACGTTGTAGGCGACTGCTGCTGCTACTGCCTCGAAACTATTTATAAACACCGTGGTTTCTGAAGGGATTTTGACAGTTCCTGGGTCTGTACCCACAATTTTATTTATCAAGCTGCCTTCCTGGAAACGAACGGGTGCTGAGTCACGGTTTCATATCACGCTAATCAGGAAAAACGTTTTTTTTTTTCATTAATTATTCTCCCAGCACCTATTTCACACGAAAACGAAACCGATGACGGCTCATCTCTGACGAAACAAAATGGCGACTTGCAAAAGCATTTTTGTTATATCGCAAAAATTTGTATTCCCATTTGGTGAAATTGTTCGTCTACTAGAAACATCTATACATTTTCATAAAAAAAAAAACTATGTGTGAAAACTACAACCGATGCATCACCTAACGACGGCAGAGAAAATAATATTCTCTTTGTTGTCGCCGAACACGTTTTTCTAGAACCATGAAAAATACACGCATTGACATACAGATGCCCATAGCGAAGTTCAGGGCTAAGCTAATGGCGTTTCGTTTGGATCGATCTTCCGAAGTGGCGAAAAACGAACCCGGAAGAGCAGAACAGGAGTAACTTTTCCAGATTTCCCTCAGCGGATAATATCCATTTTCAAGCAACAGTTCGTTTGAAGGGTAGTCTAAAAATAAGCAGAACATTCTAGCAGCCTGAAAAATCGATTCCCTAACAGTACAGATTGTAGCGAATGAAAAATCATTAAAATAATAACCATATTTCCCGTCGCACAAATTTCCTTCCCAGGAAGAAGCACTCTGGGGACACGTCGAATTTGCTAGACTTTGTTGATCGTTTCACTGCTGATTTTGGGATTACTTACGATGCTGATGCTAAACTTTCGAGAACAGAGAAAAATTATCGATTTTCAAACCGAATCGAGTGCAGTTTTTTGTCTGATCCGACTGTATGCACCACGTTATATAAAAAAAAGTCGATTTCCTTTTCTGCAGAAATTTATCGATTTTTCACTTTGACCGTAACTTCAGCACTTATCTCTTGGTAAACTCCACTTCCAGTTGCTTTACGTAAGGAACAGATTATCGCGACAGCGGCGCAGCGTTTTTTTCGCTTTCGCAAAATGCTTTTTCTGGAAATACTGAATCACTACTAAACAGCACTTCGTGGGTCCACATTCATGATCCTTCTTCCCCCATCAGAATACCCATACGAAAATCCATACTTACCAACACACGCAGCAACACCAGACCAGGCCTGAGAACGTTCTGGAACCGTACTGCGGTTCAAAGCAAAGTATGCAGGTTCGCTTCTAGAAAGTTCGTAGCTTTTCCACCCGAACATGAACCGATGCCGTCACGAAGATGAAACTGACGAAATATGACAGAAATTTCTACGTTGGAGTAAGCAAGATGCAAAACCAGTTTGTATAAGTACGAGTAGTACGAATAATCGAAGAACAGGTAAACGTCAAAATACACACAATGATTGCAAAACTGGATCAACAATAGAAAAAGGCCCATCAGTATTTGTAAACAAACCGTTCCAAAGCCAATTACTCACAAATCGAAGGCCGCCCACACAAACCAGTACCATCATCGTGTAGGTAGAAGTTTCCCCTATCCGATGATGGTGTTGGTTTGCGTGGGTGGCCTTCGGTTTGTTAGTAAAGGGCTTTGGAACGGTTTGTTTACAAATGATGATGGGCCCTTTTCTATTGTTGATCTAGAAATATGTAAAAAATCATTTTAAAACAATATTATTTCAGTGCCAACATTTCAAAGGGGCGTAATTGCTTTTGTAAACAATGACTTTAGCCGTCAATTTCTTTCGAATGAAATCTTACTTCTCCAAAATTACAATGCTAGCTGGTAGCCCGCATAAACGCGAACCATAAATTGACCTTACCTAAAATGGTTAAAAATTGTTTATAATCCCTGCTAAACTTTAACTGAAATGGTTATGGAACTTTACATGAACGTTTAGTGATAAAGTTTCAACCTTATGTATTATGGTTTTTTGGAACTGGACCTTACAAATAATGGGTTGTTAAGAACCATTACCGTTCCAAATTCTTGTTTTCTCCATACATTTTAGGAAAGAGAACTATATTAGAACCTTTTAACTTATGGTTTGAGAACTTTAATGGTAATGGTTATGGTAGTCAGTAAGGTCCACAAATGGTTTTGTAACATCGATCAACTTTATGTGGAATATATCGCGAATTGGTTGCCTGTAATTTACTGATTACCAATTCACGATATATTCCACGTAAAGTTGAGCGATAATACAAAACCATTAATGGACCTTACTGACTACCATAACCATTACCATTAATGTTCTCAAATCATAAGTAAAAACGTTCTTATATAGTTCTCTTTCTGAAAATGTATGGAGAAAACAAGTATTTGGAATGGTAATGGTTCTTAACAACCCATTATTTGTAAGGTCCAGTTCCAAAAAACCATAATACATAAGGTTGAAACTTTATCATTAAACGTTCATGTAAAGTTCCATAACCATTTCAGTTAAAGTTTAGCAGGGATTATAAACAATTTTTAACCATTTTAGGTAAGGTCAATTTATGGTTCGCGTTTATGTGGGAGACGAAACATTCCTCTACCTGCTGGTGTCATTATTTTTCATGAGTGAGCTTTTATTCGCGAGAAATCGACGACTAAAGCCATTGTTTACAAATGCAATTACGCCCCTTTGAAATGTTGGCACTGATTTGATTAGGGTACACCGAGAAAAAAATCCCCTAAATTTAAGTTCTTTTTACTTAATTTTGGGTAATTTTGTGTTTAGCATCCCACTCTCACTTTTTGTTGTTGTCAAAAACGGAACGAGAGATTCGACTTTCTCATGACTATCGTTCAATAAGCTTCTAGTGAGTTTATGAGCTGATATTCTCAAATTTGAGTCATTAGAAGGAGAAAAGGAAACAAACTAGTCAAAAGTAGGTAAAAGTGAACTGGCAGTTGGGGCCTTTTTTTTTACCGTGTAGAAGATTGGACCGGTGTTCTTTTCTCGGTTCTTTCTCACTTCAGCAGTACACTGCAACTGCCATGTACCCATTAATGGGTAAAAAAGGACCCATTTTTGATGACTATATGAGGCTGTCAAATAATGGGTGAAGTTCAATTTCAAATAATGGGTACTCTTTTACCCATTTCTTAGAGCGCTTCGGGCGAGAATAATGAGTACTTTTTTACTCATTAATGGGTGAAAAGCAACTTAGATAACATCTTCCAGTCCTCGCTTCAGTCGCAAAGTGTCTTAACGATGTCGAATGGAAATTGCTCGTTTGAAAAGTAGGTATTTCTTATTTTATTTCTTTCTGCCCACATCTAAACATCAATCTGAAACTTGCAGGGACAGAACTAGCCGGATCAGCAAGGAGATCCCAGGAGAGCTTTGGGAGCACCATTTCTTGCACGAACGATGGAAAGACCACTGGATGGAAAATGGTGAAATAAAGATATAAATATAAATAACGTTTTGTATTCTTAACTATTCATTGTGGCTCTTTCAATGATCCATAAATCATACAAATTCTAAAAGAAGAATCCTGGTTTAAGGATTTCAAAATTGGGTACTTTGTACCCATTTTATAAAGCCAATTATTATTTAAAAATGGGTAAAAAAGTACCCCATGATTTGACGTACAAGGTCTTTACCCATTAATGGGTAAAGACGTTTTACCCATTAAATGAGTTTACCTACTTTACTTCGAAATGGGCACTTTTTCACCCATTAATGGGTACTTTCCAGTTACAGTGTAGTGATCGAACGGGTGCGTGCGAAAAGAATGGCAATAAAACGAGCTATTACCAACATTACAAAATTAAAAATCAACAGCTTTGACATCAACGTTCGACGAATTGAATTCAAAAATGAAAAGATTCCGGTTTCGATGAATACATATAAATTACCCTAAATTTAAGTTCGTTTTTCTTAATTTTGGGTATTTGTGAGTTTTGCATCCCACTCTCACTTTTTGTTGTTGTCAAAAACGGAACGAGAGATTCGACTTTCTCATAACTATCGTTCAATAAAACGCTGTCCAGACTGGAGAGTTATAACAACAATCAATACGAAACTAACGATTTTAAATTGGCTCACCACTTTAGTAGCCTATTGGTCCCAAGCAAACGATTAACGTACCCTATTCTAGTTGAAATTCTATTACTACACTATGTTTGTTTTGATTCGCTATGAAAGTTTGACAGATAACATCAGGGGTGTGTGGATTCATGCAGAACATGCAGGGGTGAGTGAAATAGCTTGGGACTGCTTGGGACCGTTGTTCTGGTACTGAGTGAGCCAAAAATAATAATGATTTTCTTCGGGACCCAGTGGTCTTAGAGTTACCTCTATGGTTATAACATGTTATAACGGTTGTCAAATAATTGCAACACAGAAACCACCATCAAGATAGCGCTATAACATGTTAGACTACAGAGTTATAACATAGAGGTAACTCTAAGACCACTGGGTCCCGAAGAAAATCATTATTATTTTTGGCTCACTCAGTACCAGAACAACGGTCCCAAGCAGTCCCAAGCTATTTCACTCACCCCTGCATGTTCTGCATGAATCCACACACCCCTGATGTTATCTGTCAAACTTTCATAGTGAATCAAAACAAACATAGTGTAGTAATAGAATTTCAACTAGAATAGGGTACGTTAATCGTTTGCTTGGGACCAATAGGCTACTAAAGTGGTGAGCCAATTTAAAATCGTTAGTTTCGTATTGATTGTTGCTACTACCATAGAGGTAACTCTAAGACCACTGGGTCCCGAAGAAAATCATTATTATTTTTGGCTCACTCAGTACCAGAACAACGGTTCCAAGCAGTCCCAAGCTATTTCACTCACCCCTGCATGTTCTGCATGAATCCACACACCCCTGATGTTATCTGTCAAACTTTCATAGCGAATCAAAACAAACATAGTGTAGTAATAGAATTTCAACTAGAATAGGGTACGTTAATCGTTTGCGTGGGACCAATAGGCTACTAAAGTGGTGAGCCAATTTAAAATCGTTAGTTTCGTATTGATTGTTGCTACTACTGGATTGAACTAGCATTTTCACCAAATGTACTAGAATGTTTTGGTTCTATCTCTTTCACTCTACTCAAAACTGAAATGCATAAAAAAAATGACAAAATGATACGCACTCTTTGCACACTGTCAAAGAATCATTGTACACAAAATCAACTTTGTTCAAATCAAAACAAAAAAACTAACCCATCTGGTGGATGATGGCACAAGCTTCCAAGAAAATTCTATTACAGTGAACCACATTATTTAAATGGATTTCTTCGCCAGTTAGTCGTCTGTCACTTCGTTTGTGCTACCACCATAGAGGTAACTCTAAGACCAGAAGGTCTCGAAGAAACGTGCTCAACTTTTTGGCTCAGCTCTGGTACTATCTTCGGTCCCAAGCTAATCGATGCACCCCTCGAAACATTTGAAAATCCACGAACCCCTCTGTTCGCGATTGAAGCGAACGTAATGTGTTGTAGAAGTAGTAGTAGTAGTTGTTTTGTGTAATCGCCCTAACCACTTACCCAATCCTTTAAAACTCTACTAACCCCGAGGCGACCGCGGGTAATCGGTTTCCGAAACTAACCCTAATGTGCTACATGTTTAATTTGTATCAAGACCCTGAAAATAAGCTTTGATCATTTCCTTACGCTGCCGCTGGCTTGGCACGAGCATGCAAGCAGCAGCACCGACCGAGCGACGAGCGACCGACCGACCACAAACCAACGAGCGTGCAGCGAGTGCTGATTGGTTATGAATGAAGGAGAAATGAATGAATACAACATCAAAAAGAAGAAAGCCAAACATATTTAAAGCGACGCATTTTGCGCGTCGCCTGCATACAGTCCACAAGCTTTGTAAAGCAAACACCGAAATATAGCGCCGTTGAAAGTTTTAATTCATTCTCGTTTTTCCTCTTTGGACAAGCCGAAGCCAAAACAGTCCTTTTCAGGGCTATGAGTTGAGTTGGATTTCAGTCGAGCTTTTCGTTGTGTTCCTGTTGGCATTCCCACAGGGGGAATTGGCCAAATCAGCTGGAATCCTCCGAGCCGAGGATTGCCACACCATCTCCAGTGTCCGTGATCGGACATTTTTGGTCCTGCCGAACCGGATCCGTGTGATCCCATCCGTTTCTGTTGCAACCGCAACAGCGTTTCGACAATCTGACGATTGTCGAAAACTTCCTACCTTTCGTCGCTGTGATCAGCCGATCGGATTTCCTGCTACCTCACGAAAAGCTCGCAGAGTTTTGTTTTAGAATTTTCTTGTGGCTTGGCTAAAAGGAAAACCGCAAGTTTCTTCGAAAGTACAGTCGCGAGTGAAATCGAACCTGTTCGTCGTCGCGTGTGCAAAACAAAACGTACGCGAACGTCTTACGTCGTGTGCAAGTGGTGGAACGTGTTTATTCCTGTCCGTTCCTGCCTACCGTTGTGCAGGTGATCGCTGTGCTTGATGCCAATTCAACACACACCTGTGAAGAACGAAAAGGAGAAGATGGCTGAAGTGAAGACTCTTGTTCACCTTCGTGGGCAAGCGAAGGCCAAAGTGACGAGGATCCGGAAGGCCGTTGAAGAAGCATCTGGAGCTCGAGCAAGGCAATTGAGTATGGTGCAGCTGAAAGTCTTCACACGCAATTTGGAAACGCACTACCAGGAGTATTGTGATATTCATCGGCAAATCGTCGCTTTGACTCCCGCCGAAAAACTAGTGGACCAGGATGAAACGTACATCCTATTCGAAGACCAACACAACGAGGCTTGCATGTTGGTCGAAACATTAATCCAGTCGATGACCGAGCCGCAACCTCGTCCGATGCCATCGTCCCAGCGAGAAGGGATTCCTCGCATCATCGTACAGCAGCAACCACTCAAGGCTCCCATTCCCACCTTCGATGGGAAACCCGAGAACTGGCCACGTTCCAAGGCCATGTTTCTCGACGTCATGAGAACATCCACCGATTCCGACGCCATCAAACTTTACCACCTTGATAAAGCGTTGATTGGTAATGCCGCTGGAATCATCGACGTCTGCACCTTGAACGAGAATAATTATGCCGGAGCATGGGAGCTGCTGGAAGAACGTTTTGAAAACAAGCGGCTCATCGTAGACACACACATCCTGGGGCTGCTTAGCCTGAAGAAAATGAACCGAACAAGTGCCAAGGATCTTCGGGAATTAGTCGACGAAGTATCCCGACACATCGATGGATTGAAGCTCATGGAGGAAGTGATGAACGGTATGTCGGAGCGTTTCGTTGTCAACCTCTTGGCAACAGCTCTGGATGCCAAAACCCGGATGGAATGGGAATCAACCGTTCCCCACAAGCAAATTCCCATGTACAAGGACACGATGGAGTTCCTAAAGAAGCGCTGCGCAATCCTGGAGCGGTGCGAGGATGCGATCGTGAAGCCGCCCGTTACGAAGCCATCTGTACCAAGCAAGAATCAAGTGAAGAGCATCTCTACCAAAGCTTTTGCTGTCACCGGAAAGGAGTCCTGTGAAGTGTGTGGAACTGGAGCCCACCCGAACTTCAAGTGCGAGATCTTCCGAGCGATGACCGTCGTGCAACGCCAAGCCAAGGTAAGAGAGATCAAAGCTTGTTTTAATTGTTTGAAAGTGGGTCATTTAAGTAATTCGTGTACATCGTCATATACGTGTTCTAAATGCAAGGGTAGACACCATACCCTTCTGCATAGTGATAAACCGGTTTTCCAGTCTACCTCGAAATCCAATGTATCGAACGCTGAATCCCAGTCTGTTTCTGAGGTTTCACAGTCAATTTCGAAGTCTCAACCTTTTCCTGATGTTTCGCAGTCTGTCTTGAAATCGAATGTCCCAAATGTGCAATATCAATCTGTTCCCAAGGAATCCCAGTCCAATAGTGCAGTCTCGCGTTCACTGAAGCAACCCCCACGTCTGAGTCATAGTTTGTTAATGACCGCTAGGGTTCAGATTAAGGATTCGGATGGAAATCTGAAATACTGTCGAGCATTTTTGGATTGTGGTTCCCAGGCTCACCTTACTTCTCGTAGTCTGGTTAAGTCTTTGAATCTACCCCGTTTCTCCACTAACGTTGAGGTAGTCGGAGCAAATGGTCAGCGTTCAACGCTATCTGAGATGGTTAGAATTGAGATACGTTCTTGTAATTCTAACTATGCTGCGCAACTTGAGTGTCTTGTTGCTGACAAAGTTACTGGCCCTATGCCATCTGTTCCATTTGATAAAAGGAAGTGGAACATCCCTCCTAATCTTCCACTAGCAGATCCTGAATTTCATATTCCTGGTGAAATTGACTTGCTGATTGGAATTCAGTTGTTTTTCAAATTATTGCTGCCAGGTCAAGTCAAGATGGCTGATGAACTTCCAATCCTCCAAGAAACTCGGCTTGGATGGGTTGTTGCTGGTTCTATCGAAGAGTCTCATGTTGCACAACATTGTTACTCTGTGGGTCTGCAAAGTCTTGCTGATTCTATGGAAAGGTTTTGGTCGATTGAATCCGTGGATTCATGTAATCCTCTCACCAATGAAGAACAGTTGTGCGAAGAAATTTTCTGCTCCACAACCCATCGCGACCAGAATGGTCGTTACATTGTTCAACTGCCCCTGAAAGATTCTATTCATCGGGTAGAAGACAATCGTTCGATTGCTCTTCGTCGATTCTTCATGTTGGAACAACGGTTCATGAAAAACCCTGAGCTGAAAAAACAATATGCAGAGTTCATCAATGAGTACAAATCCCTCGGTCACTGTATTCAGATTGATGAGTCTCAAGATCCTCCAAAGCTTTTGAAGTATTATGTCCCTCACCATGCGGTTTTGAAGCCTACGAGCTCTTCAACGAAGCTCAGAGTTGTGTTTGATGCTTCATCGAAGGGTAATGGACCTTCCCTGAATGATGCTTTGATGATCGGACCAGTGGTCCAAGATGATATTCTCTCGATCAACCTGCGTTTTCGTAAGCATCGGTTCGCCTTCTCTGCTGACGTTAGTAAAATGTACCGGCAAATAGCACTTGCCAGAATCCACACTTCTTTGCTTCGAATTTTCTGGAGAAAAAATCCAAATGATCCCTTACAAGTTTTGGAATTAACGACAGTAACCTATGGTACATCTTCTGCGCCATTCTTAGCCACAAGGGCACTTCAGCAGCTTGCTATTGATGATGGTGATCAATTTCCGATTGCAGCCAAGATCGTTCTTGAAGATTTTTATGTTGATGATGTTCTGTCTGGGTCTGAAACCATAGAAGGGGCCATCCAATGTCGTCTCGAGCTCACGGAGCTACTCCGAAAAGGGGGATTTCCCATTCATAAGTGGTGTGCGAATGACTCAGCGATTTTGGAGTCAGTTCCAGAAGAAGAAAGGGAAAGGTTCTTGTCTTTTGAAGATGCGAATATTAACCAGGCCATCAAGACACTTGGACTTCTTTGGGATCCGACTGAGGATGTATACCGATTCCACGTGGAGCTACCAAGTCTTTCCAACTCTCCTTCTACCAAACGGAATGTTCTCTCGCAGATCACTAAACTATTTGATCCCCTTGGTCTTGTGTCACCTGTAATAATAGTTGATGATGTTTTGGATGGTCAGTTGATGCAAAATTGGACCATATTTCGTGATTCTCTAAATCACATCCACCAAATAAGAATTCCCCGGTATATGTGTGCCCCTGATGATGTTTATGTTGAAGTTCATGGCTTTGCCGACGCTTCTGCCTATGCGTATGGAGCATGTCTTTATATCCGAACCGTAACCCATGATGGGGTAAAGGTATCTCTTGTCTGTAGTAAGTCGAAGGTCATTCCAATCAAAGGATTGACGATTCCCCGATCCGAACTGTGTGCTGCATTGTTGCTAATCAGATTGGCCATGAAGGTTCTTCCGGCAATTAAGATGGACTTCCACTCAATCCATTATTGGTCGGATAGTCAGATCGTTCTTTCATGGTTAAAAAAGCCTCTATCTCAACTTGACGTTTTTGTTCGCAATCGAGTTGCAGAAATTGTTGATCATTCTGTTGATGCTAATTGGAATTACATCAAGTCGTCCGAAAACCCAGCTGATGTTGTCAGTCGTGGTCAACCCTCCCAACTCCTTGCCTCGAACGAACTTTGGTGGAACGGACCTCCGTTTCTGCGAAGTCATAGCTATCAGATTGATGAGCTTAATCCTCTTCCCGATGATAAACTACCGGAATTGAAACCAGTAACCGCGTCTACTGCCGTTCTTGTTCCTGAAACCCTTCCAGTTATGATTGCCTTTAGTTCATTCCGAAAGCTTCAGCGAGTGATTGGATATGTCAGGAGATTTGTTGTGAATGCAAGGTCTCCCAAATCGGAACGCATCACTTCGGAATACCTAACTGTGCGAGAGTTGAAAGAGTCATTGAATTCGATTGTTAAGTATATTCAAGGAGTCGCATTTTCTGACGAAATTCGTCGGCTTGAATCAGGTGAACCTTTGCGTCGACTCAGTAGTCTGAATGTTATTATGAATGATGGTGTGTTGAGAGTGGGTGGAAGACTGAAGCATTCATGTTTGCCATATGGTTCAAAGCACCAAGACGTACTCCCTGACAAAAACCCAATTGTCGAATCGTTGCTAAGAGCAATGCACTGCGAAATGTTGCACATTGGTCCGTCTGGTCTCATTTCGTTGGTCCGCCAGAGATTCTGGCTTCTGAATGCTCGTTCTGTTGTCAGGAAAATCATCCGGTCTTGCGTTACATGTTTCCGATCCAATCCGAGGTTGCTTCAGCCATCTATGGGCGATCTACCTGAGGTTAGAGTCGTTCCAGCTCCACCTTTCTTGAAATCAGGAGTTGATTTCGCAGGGCCAGTTTTCATTCGCCAAGGCAGTAGGAAACCTGTTCTAGTGAAGGCTTACATTTGTCTTTTTATTTGTATGACCACCAAGGCCATACACTTGGAATTGGTATCGGATTTGTCTGCTTCATCCTTTGTTGCAGCACTTCATCGTTTTGTTGCTCGACGAGGTCTCATCGAGGAACTGTTCTCGGACAACGGGACAAATTTTGTAGGAGCCAAATCTGATCTGCACGATTTGTTCCAGTTGTTCAAAAGTGATCAACTGCATGGACAGTTGAATGAGTTCTGTCAGGTTCGGGAGATAAAATGGACTTTTATTCCACCCAGGGCGCCCAATTTTGGGGGGTTGTGGGAAGCTGGAGTAAAGAGTACCAAAACACACCTTAAAAAAGTTCTTTGTGATGCTTCGCTGACGTTTGAGGAGTATTACACTGTGCTCACACAGATCGAGGCGATCCTTAACTCCCGACCACTGTTTCCGTCCTCTTCAGATCCCAATGAGCTTGAAGCTGTTACGCCCGGGCATTTCCTCATTGGTCGCCCATTGACTGCTATTCCGGAACCTTCACTTGAAGATGTAAACATTAATAGACTTACACGCTGGCAGCTTGTCCAGCGTATCCGTGACCATTTTTGGAAGCGATGGTCTCGCGAGTATTTGAATACCCTACAAACCCGTCAAAAATTGACAAAGGGTTCCAAGAATGTAACCCCAGGGATGGTAGTTTTGTTGAAGGAAGATAATCTTCCACCTCAGGCGTGGAAACTGGCTCGAATTCTGAAGGTCTACCCCGGATCAGATTCAATTGTTAGGGTTGCAGATGTCCAAACCTCTCATGGTATTTTCCGCCGCCCAATCTCGAAGTTGGCCCCTTTACCCTTTGATTCGACCCAGCCCTCTGTTGTTCATCAAGTTCCTCTTTGCCCGGGGGGAGAATGTTCGCGATTGAAGCGAACGTAATGTGTTGTAGAAGTAGTAGTAGTAGTTGTTTTGTGTAATCGCCCTAACCACTTACCCAATCCTTTAAAACTCTACTAACCCCGAGGCGACCGCGGGTAATCGGTTTCCGAAAATAACCCTAATCTGCTACATGTTTAATTTGTATCAAGACCCTGAAAATAAGCTTTGATCATTTCCTTACGCTGCCGCTGGCTTGGCACGAGCATGCAAGCAGCAGCACCGACCGAGCGACGAGCGACCGACCGACCACAAACCAACGAGCGTGCAGCGAGTGCTGATTGGTTATGAATGAAGGAGAAATGAATGAATACAACATCAAAAAGAAGAAAGCCAAACATATTTAAAGCGACGCATTTTGCGCGTCGCCTGCATACAGTCCACAAGCTTTGTAAAGCAAACACCGAAATATAGCGCCGTTGAAAGTTTTAATTCATTCTCGTTTTTCCTCTTTGGACAAGCCGAAGCCAAAACAGTCCTTTTCAGGGCTATGAGTTGAGTTGGATTTCAGTCGAGCTTTTCGTTGTGTTCCTGTTGGCATTCCCCAAATCAGCTGGAATCCTCCGAGCCGAGGATTGCCACACCATCTCCAGTGTCCGTGATCGGACACCCTCATTTTATCTGTCAAACTTTCATAGCGAATCAAAACAAACAAAGTGTAGTACTGGAATTTATACTAGAATAGGGGTATGTTAATCGATTTGCTTGGGACCAATAGGCTAGTCAAGTAGTGAGCAAATTTAAAATCGTTTGTTTCGTATTGATTGTTGCTACCACTGCTCTTCCTGACGTCGAAGGCTCCTGTTTGGCAACCTCAACATCTCACTGTTCCAAAAACTTCGCATCCCTGCTAATGGTGATTCCTTTCGTTTCCAGATTCACGAACCGATAGGCCTTCTGCCCCTCCGCGTAACCAACGAACACCAATTTCTCCGCCTTTTTATCCAGCTTCCGGCGCTTCTCCTTCGGAACATGTACAAAGACTTCCGATCCGAATACTCAAAAATATCCGTACACAGCCTGGTACACAGGCTTCCTCCCGTACCACAGCTCTTAAGGCGTAGACTCTACCGAAGACGAAGGGAAGCGATTCTGCAGGTAACTGGCAGTCGAAATCGCCTCGCCCCAAAATAGCTTCTCCATCTTCTAATCCGCCAACATGCACCGCATCATCTCAACGAAGTACCGGTTTTTGCGTTCGCCCACCCCATTCTGTTGAGGCGAATACGGAGCTGTCCGTTCATGCACTATTCCATAATCAGCAAAATACTTCTGCAGCGACTTACTGCCATACTCTCCGCCACCATCCGATCTGATGACTTTCGGATAGTGCCCAAACTGGCTGCGTACCATAGCACAATGCTCGCGAATTTTCTCTTCGGCCTCCGACTTTTTATGCAACAGGTGGATAACCGTATAACGACTATAGTCATCCACCATTGTCATGAAGAATCGACTACCGCGCGCTATTGGCACCTCCATGGGTCCTCCCAAGTCCGTGTGCACCAAATCACCAACGACTGAAGCTCTCCAAGATGAAACTTTCGATGATTCACGGCTCAACTTGCTCTCACAGCAGGATTCGCAAACAGACTTTACGTCACAACGATCCACTTTTAAACCGTGTCCCAAATCATTCCGCAAAATCTTTATTACCGCCTCCATGTCACGGTGCCCAAGCCGACGATGCCACAGGTGTAAACAGGAAACTCCATGAATAGAATCCGCTAAGTTGGCTTGCTCCGGAAACCGCTGCAGGTGATATATACCACCCTTACGTTGACCCACTAACAGCACATTTTTGCCTGTCAGAACTTTGCACCCAGTCTTATTGAAACCCCAAATCAGTAATTTTACTCACCGAAGGTAGCCCAACAAACAATTGCCAATAGAAAACAATTATTAGACGTATAATACAGCATGTTATTGAATCAATTTAAAACAGTCGAATTAAAGCGTCAATGTATGTGAAAATTACACTTATTCAGTATGTTATTAGATCAAACTTCTGGTGTGGAATCAGGAAGACAGTCATCGTTTGTATAGATTTTAATAAGTATTATCGTTTCAGTAGAAAACCGGAAAATCCCACACGCGCCAATTGAATTTACTCTCGTTCTGTACGTTAAACATAACGTCGGACATAGTGCGCTGTATTCACACAATGATGCGCTATTCAGCGCACTATGTCCGACGTTATGTTTAACGTACAGAACGAGGGTAAAATCGAATGTCGCGTGTGGGATTTTCCGATGTCCAACTTGAACGACAATATATTAATCAGATCAGAGCAATCAGCGGAACAAAGGCGCATCATCGATCTCAATGAGGTTTTCTGAGCACATAATTTGACAACCTGTTTTATTCAGCATTGTACACTGTTATAAAGCATTTATTCAATATAAATATATGCTTATTTGTGACTCTGAATTGTTTGACTGAACCAGTGTTGTGGAATAATGAATCTAATACGTCGTTTATAAAGTATTTACAAGGCATGCAATTAAAACATGGACGCAAAGTGGTATAAGAGCTAATTTTGTTGACTGTATTCACCTTTATACAGCAATATTGTAAAGCATTACAATGAAATCTAATAATGGAGCTATAAAACATTTATAAGACGTCTAATAAAGCATTTTATTACGAGGGGGGCGACTCTATCTTCGATGCAGAAACGATTTTGTTTTGCTGTGCTTAGCTGCACGTACGATGAGTAGATTTTAAGAAGATTGATGAAGATTTTGAAGATTTCTTGCAAAAAGATGGAAGTCGATGCGAGTAGATGGATTTAGATGCTTAAAATGGCAAGAAGATTTTTCGTAGATTTATTCGCTGGCGTGAGATTTTTCGAGCATCTATGATTGAGATTTAGATGTGTCGCCCCCCTCGTTTTATTAAACTAATTAAATCAGTCGAATTAAAGCGTAAATGTATGTGCAAATTACACTTATTCAGTTTGTTATTAGACCAAACTTCTGGTTCTGAATCAGGAAGACAGTCAACGTTTATAAAGCTTTTAATTAATAAATTAGTCATATCAGAGCAAACGGCGGAATAAAGGTGCATCTTTCGTTCTCAATGAACTTTTTTCAGCACATAATTCGACATCCTGTTTTATTCAGCAATGTACACTGTTATACAGCAATTATTCAATGTGTATGCTTATTTGTGACTGTGAATTGTTTGTTGGGAGGTTTGTTGCGAGCGACGGCACATGGTACTCGTTGTACAGCGAAACGTTCATCCGAGCACCATTTCCGTTCACGGACACAAGTTTGCTACTTCCTGCACCAGTCGATTTGATGCATTGGCCATCAGCCAACGAGATTGCTGATTGCTTCGATTTGTCCAGCTTCTCCAGGATAGATGCGTCGTTTGTCATATGAGAAGTGGCACCAGAGTCTAAGTACCACAACCCGGCTTCTTCAGCACTCTCAACGAACTAACACAGATCCACACTATCTTCTGCTTCAACGGCCACGTTTGCCTTTTCACAAGCTGCTTTTTACTTCCTGTCAGCCACCAACTTCCGGCAGTCTTGCCGAAAATGGCCCTCCTTATCACAATAATGGCACAGTTTTTCTTTCTTCTTGTCATTTTTCTTTTCACTTTTAAATCTACTCTTCTCACTACCTCCTCTCGATACCAGTGCTTTTTCTTCTTCTACACCTTCCTGTGCTCGACGTCGGCCTTCATCCAATAGCTTCCCTTTGATGAAGTCGACCGTGAGGTCTGCATCTGGTCGACTCTCCATCGCCACGATCAAGCCATCCTATGATTTCGGCAGGCTCGGCAGCATCAAGGCTACGAACGACGGATCCTTCATTTCTTCACCAAGTGCGATCAGTCGAAGCGGCAACGACGGGAGCTCCTTCAGGTGCTCTCCCATGTTGCCACTCTCCGACATCCGGGCAGCAAACATCTGGCGCATGACGTGGATTTTACTCGAAAGATATGACCGCTCGTGGTATCCCTTAAGAGCGTCCCACATTTCCTTCGACGTAGTGGTCTGCATCACGTGAATTAGCTGGCTGTCTTCTAGTGCCAGACCGATCAGCGCCCTCGCCTTCTCGTCGTTTGCGAGCCACACAGCATCAGGTTCCGCAGGTTTTCGGCTCCGACACAACTTTCAGCACTTTTTCACGGGACATTAGAAGCTGCATTTTGAACTTCCAGATTGTGTAGTTCTGGTCGCTCAGCTTCTCAATCGAGATGTGTGATTCCGCCATCTTGTTTTGTGCAGGCACGAACACGTTCACTCCTGACTTGTTTACTTCGCAAAATCCACTTTTTCCGCGACGATGAACCGCAAAACTCGACACTTTCCACGATGAACTGGGCCCATAACCTATTGGTCAGAGGTTTTTAATCAGAATTGAAAGGCCGAGTTTAGTTCACGAACGATAAAAAGAAACTTAATTCAAGAAAACGATGTTAACACTTCGAATGTTTGACCACGAATGAAAATGGCACCTACAGCACCTTTTTGCAGTTGTACTCATAACATTTATTGTATAAGGATCTTTTTAGTGAAAAGCGAAACGGTTTAAAAAATTAAGCATATTGCCTTCTCTATAGGTATATGTATTATTGGGATCTAATAGTAACACAAATGTCAATTTGGAATCTATAATAACACCTAAATCTCTTATATTTTCACATTTTTGAACATTTTCATTACCTAATGTTATACGAATTTTTTTTTTTTTTTTATTTAGTTTTCTACTATACGTTATATTGCTTATTGCATCTGAAACTGGACTGCCCCAAAAATGATAAGTGTGATAAAAGTGCACCTTTGCGTCAAATCGTTTTGGTGTCTTGGGAGCACTTATTGCTTGCATCATAAGAAATAAGTACACCGAAGACACCAAGACGATTAGACCGAAGCTCGCACTTTAATCACACCTTTTTAATAAGTGAAAACGCGCTTATAAGTCCAGTTTGGTGTGAAATGCGCAGTAAGATTACATTTTTTAATATTTAGTTTCAATAAACTTTTACTACACCATCTGTAAAAAACATGTATTTCATTCTGAAACACATTCATATCGTTATCGCTTTCTATTTCTAAAAATAGCTTCATGTCATCAGCGTATATAAGAACTCTGATATTATTTAAACTAAGAGAGACGTCAGTAAGGTGTTTCGCTGTGAAATCCTTATTCTCGTTTGCTGTTTGATGGAAAGCTGCACGGTTTTATATATTAGTTTTGACATAAGAGAGCATCCATAAATGACGTAGCATTTTTTTGACCAATTTTAGACCCCTCCTCCCCCTTCGTAGCGTATTTTGCTATATCCAATACATGGCCGGTCACAAATTCAGAAACCCCCACCTCCCCTCTCAAATGCTACGTCATTTATGCATGTTCCCTAATTGAAGAAGTTTCTTCTCAGTTTTTATGTTATACTCATACAGTGCCATTAAGTTGATCACAAATACTTAAATGCTTTTCGATATTATCACGATTTTTATGTTTTCTGTATATTTTGTGAACTTTTTGTTTTCGATTTTTTATGTTAATGATATGATTATTGAACCAAACCGGATATTTGGAGGAATAATTGCGTTGTCTTCTTTTTAATGGAATTTTCTCGTGAATTACGTAAAACAACACAACCTCCACTGCATATTCAACAGTTACCTAATCCTTCAAAATGGTTTTCCCATTTAATTTATTTTTAATATTATCATAATTAGCATTCTTGTAGTCGAACACATTTTCATACTCACAGTGGTTGGGGTGTTGACTGTCATGAACAAATATGGAATACTCGATTGCTGTGTGAAATGCTTCATTCTTCCATAAAGGAGAAATGTACATTCGTTAACAAGAATTCTAGGAAACGGTTCTATTGGTTTTGAATGGTTTATTTGGTTTAATCCTAAAAGCAATTTTTTTCAAATAATAATTATAATGTTTCGTTTTCATCAACGACTGGGAGCAGAAAACTCGCATGAATCAGGAATAAAATCAGCATTGCGTTGATTGAAATCTCCATAAATATCGATTTTGAATTCAGGGGGAAATTGAAATACGATTTTTTCAGCTGTTTGGAAGAAGCTTTCATATGAGGACTTGCAAGCGTAGTCTAGGGGCAAATAGACTGTAGCGAAAATATGGGTTTTAACAGCTATATTTGTCTTTACCCACACCCAAATTCTTTTACTTTCGATGAGACTATAAGTTCTGAAATAAATTTTTGAAGAAATAGCAATAAGAACTCCCCCACCTGACATTCTTTGGGTTTCGAGTAAGTCATGATCATCTCTAAAAACATTATAATCATTTCCAAAAGTTTCCTCACTTTTAATGATCTCGTTCCAACCATAATATTACATGGGAATTCGCCAATAAAAAATGTGTCGAATTTTATGAGTGTATTAGAACCTTTTACTGATGGTTTGAGAACTTTAATGTTAATGATTATGGTAGTCAGTAAGGTCCATTAATGGTTTTGTATTATCGGTGAGCTTTATGTGGAATATACGCAAATTGGTAATCAGTAATTTACAGGCAACCAATTCGCGATATATTCCACATAAAGTTGATCGATGTTGATCATAACCATACCATTATAGTTCTAAAATCATAAATAAAATGGTTCCAATATTATTCCTTTCCCAAATGGTTCGCATTTATGCGGATCTATCAATCGAGTCTCCTCTGTATTTCTTAACGAAGAATTCAGAAGGTCCTATCTGATTTGATCGATTGTCTTCATGGAAATTTTCTTCCGTAATAGCTCAGCTGCAAAAATATTCTCTGTTGAATTTGATGTTCTGGATGCTAGATGAGAATTTCATTTATCAAACTATGTTGCAAAAAGTAGCGTGAAATCTGTTTGTATAGCCATGTCTATCAAAAGAGAAAGTCAGTTAAGAGAATAAATCAAAGCAGATAGGACCTTTTGAAATGTTCATCGCGATTTGAGTTTTCCAGGCAGGCACGACCATTGCCCCACCGTCGTTTTGCTTCGTTCTTATCGGTAAACCTTGCGTGAACACACCATGCGTTTCAGTGGTTTAAAGGGTGATACGGTCAAAATTTGGTCAAGGGAAAACGCGTGTAAATCGGTGAAATCGTTTATTTAAAAAATCAAATTAAATTTCTTTTTCAAGTTCAATTAGTATAAAATTCAGGAAAAATATTCAGTTAGGCTTCCGCTTTTCCAAATCCGAATTGCCGGGCCTTACGCTTGACCCCTGCCATCAGATTTTGTACAGTCACCTTGTCCACCTTCTTCGCCGCAGAAAGCCAGTTTGCCTTGAACTGCTGCTCGCCCTTAGCAGTTTTTTGGTCTTCTTTAGGTTCCGCTTGACAATAGCCTAGTATTTCTCAATTGGGCGGAGCTCTGGCGTGTTGGGAGGGTTCTTGTCCTTGGGAACCACCTGCACGTTGTTGGCGGCGTACCACTCCATGGCCTTTTTACCGTAATGGCAAGATGCCAAATCCGGCCAAAACAGTACGGAACAACCGTGTTTCTTCAGGAAAGGCAGCAGACGTTTATTCAAACACTCTTTCACGTAAATTTCTTGGTTGACAGTCCCGGAAGCTATGAAAATGCTGCTTTTCAAGCCACAGGTGGCTTGCCAAACCAGATATTTCTTTGCGAACTTTGACAGTTTCATGTGCTTGAAAACATCTGCTACCTTTCCCCTTCCTTTTGCCGTATAAAACTCCTGTCCCGGAAGCTGCTTGTAGTCGGCTTTGACGTAGGTTTCGTCGTCCATTACCATGCAGTCAAACTTCGTCAGCATCGTCGTGTACAGCCTCCGGGATCGCGCTTTGGCCGTCGTATTTTGTTTATCATCGCGATTTGGAGTCACTACCTTCTTGTAAGTCGATAGTCCGGCTCGTTTTTTGGCTCGATGCACGGTTGTAGACGATACACCCAGCTTATTTGCGGCATCTCGGAGAGAGAGGTTAGGGTTTCGCTTGAAACTACCGGCAACTCTCTTTGTCGTCTCAGCGGCTTCCGGTTTTCGATTTCCCCCCGATCCAGACTTCCTGGCTGTCGAAAAACGTTCCCCAAACACTTTAATTACATTTGTAACGGTTGATTTGGCAACTTTTAGCGATTTTGCCAACTTTGCGTGCGAGTAGCTCGGATTTTCGCGATGCGCGAGCAAAATTTTGATACGCTGCTCTTCTTGCTTGGACGGCATTTTGACAACTGAAGTGTGAATTCCAAAATCAAAATAGGAGCAACATTCTACACACACACACCTTCAAAATGAGGGGTGTTCAGGTTTTTTAAAAGCAAAATTGAAAGAAATACGTCAAGTTGATATTGACCAAATTTTGACCGTATCACCCTTTAGTAGGTGTTTGTTATAGTTTCTGAATTTTTATGTTACTTTTTAAACTATCATTGGGGCTATACTGAGACTGTTGATGCTACACACTCAGATACGTTTGGCTTGTTCGGTAATTGTTTACCGGAAATAATCAGTAAACGAAAATTATTACAGATTCTTCGGTAAAACATAAAAAAATACCAAAATTCGTAAAAGTTTTACCGAAGTACCGGTGATCTGATTTTTAAATGACGAACTCTATAAAAAAAATTACAATGCGATCTGTAAAATGAGATAATCGCCGAGTTCGGTAAAAAAAAATACCGAACCAACAGTAAAACATAACCGAATTACCGAACTTCTGTACGTACAAACTGTCAAATCGTGAAGAAACTTTGATTATAAGTGAACCGTGCTTCGAGGATAAGCACCAAATTAAAGTGCTGATGAATGGAACGAGGTACAGTATTATAAACAGAAGGATTTTGCAACAAATAATTCACATAACAATGACTATTATATAGACCGAAGACATTTTTAACATCCTAATACAATGTCACCCGATCTATTTGTCAAATAAACACTTCATTCGAGCTGTTAAAATGACGTTTACTACCACCCAAACTTTGAAATAAAACATTATTTTGAGATTTTTTCTTCTGGAACGTCGAGAAAAGTAGCCAACATTTGTGCGTTTCATAAAAAAATAGAAATTAGTTGGTCCAGTTTTGTGAAATCGCTGCTACGCCAAAACTGCTTGACAACGTGTTCAAATGATCATTCATGGAGGGCTCAAACGATTATCCCATGAGCTCGATATTATAATGCAGCCATTTTCCGTTTTAAATATCGCACCAGAACCTTCCGGCATTTTTTTTTTCAATAAAAAGTATCAAATATTATTGAAAAAAGAGAATTCAATACAAATTTATTGAAAAAAGTAGTAGAATTGAAAAAGTTTAAGTTCTTGTTTCACGGATGTTCGATGATAACTACCGAATTGTTTTGTAGAAAATTACCGAATTGTTCGGCAATTTTGACAGATAATCAAAAAATCTGTTTACCATTGCATTTACAGAACTGATTACGGAACGTTCAGCTGTTGAATGTTCGGTAAAAAATTATCGAATACGGTAATAATTCACACTAACAAACAAATAAACAAGTAAACTGCAGTCCGAACATAGCATTCATTCAATTCAATGCATATATTTCCGATACTTTTTACTACTCGGGATGGTCAGCTTATGAACTGCTGGTGAGCTTTCGCATTTCGCCATGTTTATATGTATATCCGTTTATCCCTATGTATTCAAAAGCTTTTGCCTATATTACCACGTTGTATGTAGGTATCTATTGCTATATATCCTTTGGCATACCACCGTCGTCGTCTCCGCGATGGCTCTAATGTTTTGTGTTTTCCAAACCGAAAGTGTGGTGCATTTCGAGTGTTGTTTTCATCCGCAAAGGACGTGCTTTTCCGGAGATTCAGCTGGAAATACATTTTTCCACTGCAGGAACGTTCACGTTGGTGGTCAGTGGTTTTTCTTAAACCACACAGGAGTCATAGTGGAGCTTTAATTGAAGTGCTTTTGCCTGGGGGGATTTTTTTCGTTTGGAACGAGAAGTCGAGTGAAAAGTGTGAAAATCGTTCACCTCCGACTCTCGGAAGGAAGTGAATCGTTGAGTGGTGGGGCGAACGACGCATAGCTAGGAGAATAAATAAAACGTTTTAACACAACCACAGGAGTTTTATGTTAAGGGTGGAAAAGTGATTTTTCCCAACAGTGCTCTCGTCTTAAGTGTTGCAATTTAATTGATTTTTTTTATATTAAGTGGATTAGTGGAAAAAGTGATACACATTTACAGTCACCTGATATTTTTTCTTGAATGTGACTAAATGGAAAGTGGGAACCAGGAAGCATAGACCGATTATTAGCAAAGAAGGAAGCCGCACATTGCCGAACAGGACGAGCAAGTGAAAAGCCGCAAGCACGCAATTAGTGGCCGTATTTTCTCAACACTAACTGGATACCATCGACCGTACGGCAACCGGTCATACAAAGGTAAATACGTTCTTTGTATATAAAAAAAAGTAAAAATGGAAATCCTATTTTTTTTATCAACTCATTGATGGTGAATGAACGGAAATGAGGAGCAACGATACTTACGTAGAAAACTGTAATACGTAATACGCATAATACTGAGAAGCGGTAAAACAATCCGACATTAATACTTAGTTATATAAGGACATACATTGTGATGGAAATGGATGAAATAAGGAAAACATTGTTCACGCATTTTACCGCCCGGTGACTAAATAGGAATAACTGGAACTAATGTGGTTGGTTGGTTTTCTTTATTTAAGAGACTTTCAGCCGTAGAACTAATGTGAATGGGTACTATTTGGTACGCAAAACTCATACTTAACTTTTATAAAATCCATCCAGTGGCACAGCCAGGATTTTTGTCTGAGGGGGTGGGGAGGGGGTTGTTAGGGGTTTCAAAGTGATAAAAGAAAATGTTATTTTTGCATTTTTTTTATGATTTAATATCTGTGTCAAGTGTTCCTGACCAGTAACATCCAGGGAAACGATTCCCGCGAATTTTACCAAAAATCACGTTCTACGGAAGCTAGTTCGGTTTCCTGGGAAAAGCCAAAAAAGGTATACTGTAGTTAAAAAAAGCATTAAAAATAGAGAGCACGGACCAGGAAACTTTTTTTTAGAGGTTTGAAAGAACTATCAGAGAAATTCCGGAGAAACTGGGAAGAACCATCTGGAGGAAGCTGTCAGAATCTGTCAGGAGATCAATATCCAGAATAAGTAGAAGTGCTTTTGGGACAAGAATCTCCCCCTAGCAGTCAGAACAAACTTCTGGAGGAAGTCTGGAAAATACTCACAGACGATGTCGGAATAAGTTTCTAGACGAAATCTGTAGAATTTCTAGTGGAAGTTTAAAGAAGTCGTATGAAATATCCTAATAAAACTGGATGGGTCTTTTTTTTCAAAATTAGAAGATCCTTATCGACAAAAAAAAACCTCAAAAAACTTCCGGTCGGAAGACACTTACAGGGGAAGTCAGAAAAAACTTTTTCAAATGAAATCCAAGTTGAATGAAGCTCCTGAGGCAATCAAATAGTTTCTTTTTCGATATTTTTCAAACAGAATAGAGAAAAAAATAAACCATAGCGACAACCTCTCAAATTGATGCATCTGTTGTGCAATCAACTCTCTCGTACTTGATACCATAAAATTTAAGAGAAAACGAGTATTGAAGGCAAATTTTGAAAATTTGAATAGCAAAAGTGGTCGAGATATTGAGTTAACATATGGAAAGAGCAGAAGTTGACTCCTATTTAGGTGATTTTGTTTTTCAAAGGTATAGTTATTGAAAAATTTCAATTTCTTTATTTTTAGCGCCAGCATTGAATTTGAGAAAATAAGGTGAATGGTTTCAATAAGTTTTAAAAATTCGCTTAAACAAGTTTTTAAAAATCTATATTAACGAGATTTTTAGCAATAGACTAGTTCACCTCGGTCGCTTAAATAAGTGAATTTCAGATAAAAAAAAAATTCAGTAGCAATACTATATCAAACACTAGGAAATTATGCCGGAACAAATGAATAATTTTACTTTTGTCACTCGGCATTCAAAACTGTAGAAAGGGAAGGGGAAAATAATATTACAATATTACATGAAATTTGAAGGTAAAACAAAACGTACTTCAACCAATTTAAATTATATCATAGCATGAGTTCCATTTGCATATTATTCAACCATATTTTATGGCTTGAAAGAATTGTATTGAATCATGAAATAAAATTTAAACCATTTAAAATAAATAATAAACATAAAATGAAACTAAGAGAGGCTTCATATTTACAATGATCCCTAAAAGGACATTAAAGAGACCTCTGCAAATTTTAGTAACACTAAAAGGCACAGTTTAAAAGTATTTAAAATCCTATATAAAGCTATTTCTGTTGTTGTAACGAAAACATGAATAAAAACTTAATTATTTTGAAGAACATGCATAGTTTGAAAGAATATCAAACTATAATTAATACTTAATAACAAAAATTATAATTTCCAAAGAAATTGAAAAAAAAATCCAGATACATAGAGATCTTTTTGATTTATTAAATATGACCTAAGAAGGGCATGAGAATTCACAGAACACTAATTTCTTTAAGACTTAAACGCTTTCCAGACTGGAGAGTTATAACATGTTATAACGGTTGTCAAATAATTGCAACACAGAAACCACCATCAAGATAGCGCTATAACATGTTATAACTCTGGGGGCGACCCCGGCGTAGTGGTTAACATCCATATCCCTCACGCCAAAGTCACGAGTTCAAATTTCACCCCCAAACAAGTCACGAATGACCCGAGAGTGTTAAAAAAAATGGTATAACTCTGTAGACTGAACGTACACTGATAAATTGAACTATTCCCATTTTGCTTGAAATTTAATCAATTTGACATTAAACTCAGTTTAATCATTTCGAATGATTAAAAATTATTTCTCTCTTTCTAAAACATAAGCATCTGATATTAATCCCAGTTTAATCATGGTTGATTACCCGAGCAAAGTCTGAGATCAAATTGAAATCTAAATTTGATGTTGTGATTTCGCTGGTAATGATTACTCAGGTTGCTGTCGTTTTGGTCGTTTTAACGGTTAAAATATCACAATTGAGAGCAAACAAATCTTCCTGTGACATCACATTGAAAACTATTTCTGCTATCAGTGAGAGCAAACTAAAAACTTAATTTGATATCCATTTTTCCTGTTGATAGCAAAACAAGTATTCAATTAGATGTTATGCTAAGGCAATGAAAACAAACCCGCAACAACATATTTCTGAAGAGCAAATGTACAGCAAAATGAAAATAAAATTAGGTATCAAATTTGTCAATTGTGAACTGAAATCAAATTATGATTTCAGTATGATGTTGATATCAAAACATGATTTCAATTTGCTGTCATTTTGATGCTGTACTTTGCTCGGGTAGATTGTAGATTATCTTTTTTTGAATAAATTTTAATCATTCTTGATTATATTTTAATAATTTTTGATTGAATTTTAATCTTTTTCGATTATATATCAGTATTTAAAAAGAATAAAATTTAATACTGGAAAGATTATTTCGATTTTAATCATGCATGACTACTGCCGAAGTAATCATGGCTCGGACTCAATAAGGTGAAGCGGGCATCTGCATACTGTTTAAGCTTTTTTGAATCAATTTATATTTGAGTGTACTATTACACGGTGTAGGAACATTAGGCCGAACGGCATTAAGCCAAATGGGTCACTAGGCAGAGGTTGCCAAAAGTCATTAGGCAGAGGTTGCAGCTTCTTCTGTACGGAAACCCACTTTTTCTTCATGTCTTCTTCAGATTTGACCTCCTTGGGAAGCTTCCGTAGTGCCTGCTTCATATCCTTGGGTACAAAAGTGACCCCGTTGGCTTCGTACCACTCCAGGATAACATTTGAATAGTGGCACGAAGCTAGATCCGGCCAGAAGATCGTAGGGTCCTCGTGTTGCTTCAACAGATGAAGCAGGCGCTTCTGTAGACACTCCTTGAGGTAGCTCTCCACGTTTGCAGTCCCGGTAGTCACGAACGGCGCACTCCGTCTGCCACATGAGCAGATCGCTTGTCAAATCATGTATTTCTTGGCAAACTTTAAGCACGAAATCACAGTCGACGGGAAAAAGTATCCTTTAAGAATAACACTGGAGGAGGGAGCAGTGGAGGTGAGGCTGTACAATTCCCGAGGACGTGTCTGACATAAAACTCGCCGATTTCCTAGGAAGGAACGGTGACGTCATTGCAGTACGAGAGCATCGAAATGGAGCTGAAGTCCATTTTCCTGGCATCTCAACCGGTGTTCGTATGGCGAAAATCGTCGTGGAAAGGAAAATTGAATCGTGGGTTACCATCGACCCCCTCTACACGTCAACAGCCCCCTGATAGTGGCGGAGTGGATCGCAAAACTACTACACGCAAACCAAAAATCTATTACAATCAATGTTAGTTCCGTTTCCTATCATCCTCTGTTCATGAACATCGCAGCGAATGTTAGAAGTTGACCTTACAGGCGATGTAATGGTTTTTTGTCTTTTTCATTTCGTGTTCTTTCTACGCTTTCGACTATACCAGTAAGCTTGTAGAACGACACACATTGTAGAACATTGTAGAACGACGCACACACTTGCCTCGAATCTCTCCAGCAGAAAAAGCATACGAAGTCGAGCATTTTTATTTCGGGTTCAATCTACGCTTTCGACGATACCAGTAAGCTTGTAGAACGACGAACATTGTAGAACATTGTAGAACGACGCACACACTTGTCTCGAATCTCTCCAGCAGAAAAAGCATACGAAGTCGAGCATTTTTATTTCGTGTTGCATCTACGCTTTCGACTATACCAGTAAGCTTGTAGAACGACGCACACACTTATCTCGAATCTCTCCAGCAGAAAAAGCATACGAAGTCGAGCATGCGAGAAAATGAGCGCTTCATGTTTGCTTAAAGGCTAACCATATTCAGAAGCATGGAGAGAGCAGTGGAGAAACCACAGGTCTGATAGTTGCAACGTCCGTGGTTCGAGCCCAGTCGGCAACCTTTTTTCTATTTTTTCCACATAATTAATTTCACTCACTAATACACTCCACATTTTTCGGTCTCCAATTTTCTTACATCGGACCGCAGCTAGGTATATCGCATCCTCGGTTCATGCGGTCTCCACTTACATCCTCTGATGATGAATCCCACATAATTGTAAGCGAATCTTACATCCACCGGTTGGGTGTAGTGGTAAGTCCTAATGGCTGAGTTCTCCAGTTATAATCTCGCATGAATCAACATCAACAACATCACGAACGCACAGCTGCAGCTGGAAAACGTTTTCCTTAAGGAGGTGAAGAATGAGCAGCTCTCTCTCCCTAGCTTCAACGTCGTTTGCAATGTGGATCACGCGAGGCGGGGACGGCAAAAAGATCACATACAATTCTTGCATGTCGAGAAGAGCCTGGATGAGCCTAAGACTCTCTGCAACGTCTACGCACCATCGGAAAGAGAGAGGTTTTTCAACGGCACGATCACTTACTACCTTCGCTACAACACGTCATCCACGCCGGTGATTTCAACTGCGTGCAGCTCTCCAGGCGACCGTATGGCAGCTGCAGCTACACGACATGTGGTTAAAGGTCCCCACAATTTGGCGAGTTTTTCGCCGCGTTTTAAATGCATGGCGGCTTACGGAAGCGCGAGGGGCACGCAATACAAAGAACCGGTGCGTACTTAAGTAATTAATGCGTTTTGAAGTAGTACTGACGGTAATTTAAATTATCTATCCGTAATTAATGTAATTTAGTATTGAAAATGTAATTCCTGTACTTTTATTGCGAAACTTCAACTATAATTAATGGAGTTAAAGAGTAGCTAATGTTCTACATTGTGTAATTAATGTAATTAAAGCAGTAGTTAATGGAATTAATTTAATTACAGCCGTTGCCTGCGTTGGAGTTAAAGGTTATTGCGTCCCCCTAGCGGAAGCGTTGATACCAATAATAAGCGGTACCGATGGTGTAGTTGTAGGCGTGATTACCTCTCATCCCAGCAGGCTTAGGTTCAATCCCAGTCGGCGCCACCGGGATGTTCTGAAGCATAACATCTCTGATCACGGGAAGGGAAGTAAAGCCGTTGGTCTCCGGTTTATGAGTTGATGGCTCGATAGGTAGGGTCTAGGTGTGGGAGCTGCATCTCTGGCGTCGGTAGCATTGGTGCTCAGCACGGAAAACAAGATCGACGGAAAACAAATCAAGGAAAACAAAAAGACACCCGTAATAAAACAGGTAGTCGACAGTATTGTAAGCGGTCACCGTAGTTGACGCATTTTCTGTAATAATCGACTGCCTTTGCTTCTTACACTTGCAAAACAAGCTATCAAATTACAGTACCAAACTAAAATGTCATATGACAGGTTCTGTCATACGACACTGTCGCCGAAGACCGTCACGAATGTATGTATTTTAGTTTTTTTTTTCATAATAAGAGCTACTGATGTTCTGCTTGTGTGAATTCTGAAAATAGCAAGCTATGATGTCATAGTAATAACATATCTGATCAGAAATGGTTTATCTTACACCAAATTGAGGAATTAGAACGAAATCACACATGTCATATGATAGTTGTTTGATAATTTTCGTTTTTGCTCGAATGTTGTTTTACCGTTTGTGTTGTGTGAGAGAGACGACGGTAGAGCATGAGTGTACGAATACAAACAGACTGTCGCGCACGATATCGAAGCGAGTGTAGTAAAAATCTTCAACTGTTTCAACCCCTGAGTCAAATAAATCTGTTACGTAGGTTAAATGTCGGTCTTAATTCCCTTATTTGGTCCCATACATAAATTCAGCAATCGACTAAATTTTCAATAGTGACCAAACATATCCATTAGTACCGTCCCAATGTCGCATTGATCTAGATGAAATTGAAAAATAGCAAATTTTTAGCGATGGGCGCAATCTTAGATCCATGGCCAACATTAAAGCCATTTTCCTTATAATGGAATTCTAGAACTCATATGAGCGCTGGATTTAATATGCTACAAAGATTTTAGTTAGAACATAGCGTTCTTTATACAATTATGTATTGTTTTATTCAAGTTATTCAATCACACTAGGTCACGGGGAAATTTCTATCGTTGTATCTGCTCATGCAAGCCGTAAATCATTGCACACTTGTATCATTATCCTCCGGTATGCATTCAATAAATCCTATTCCCTGCTTGGCCTCGGCTAGTTACCCGTATGTTGCCAGCAAAGCATGCGTAAAAATGCATCCTTAGGAAAATCTGCACTCTCTGTCCGCATGCAGCAATCCTTTTTTATCGATATATTTATATCTCTATGTATGCGAATGAGAAGCACGAACGAACGACTGGAACAGCATCCACATGCTGCCATGTTGCATGAAATTTCCAATCAGACATACCGGCGGCGCGGCGGTTTAGTTATGTATAGGGAAAGAACGTACAATAAGCCGGACTGTCTGCATTGGAATTTCCGGCACGAAATGAGAGCGTGAATTTTCGCTCATTTCGGACCGAACTGGAAATGGAATTCTCATACTTTCGTTTCTCTGGTCGATGAGCTGTTCGGTATTTCAAATTGGATTAGAATAAAATAAGAGCATTCAAATAGAACAAATATGGAACATTGGCTATAACAGATGATCGGTTAACTCGCTGCTGAATGAGCATTCCGATGTAAATACCATTCGATGGGTCAGAATTTTCAAGAATATTTATCAATTTTATTGAGGCAGAAATATGTACATAAACACATTTACAAATATTTACATTTTCTCTAAATTTGCTGAACATACGAAACAAGCTCTGATTTTTATGATTGAAATTATTGTCTATTAAATTAAATTTCAATTCCATATAGTTCTATAATATAAAAATGCTTTGGTAGTCCCTATCCTTACTAGTGATAATTTGTAGAAAACTCCGACACCTCCAGTATATTTGAAACCATGGAGACGCTTGGTTTGTCACCAAAGTTAGGTAGCATGGATTAGTTAAGCATTGTTCGGACGAAGAGAGGGGAAACATTTCAGGAGAACTTAGTTTGAAGTTATCTGTTGCAAATACTCATTTCAGCTAAAAAAATGTTTTTCGGAATAATAAAACCAAAAGATGGTATGTTCACATGTTTTACTTGTAAGTTACAAGAATAGGTTACAAAGTATGTGTTTGACACATAAAACCTGTCAATTATGCTTTCTATGAGTAACAATCAGCGATTTGCTGATCGCTGAGTGAGTGAGTGAGTGAAAAATCGCTGATTGTGACTCCCATGAAGTGAAATAAACAGGTTTAATGTGTCCAACACATTATTTATAACCTCTTCTTGTATCTTACCTAAAAAATATGATCATAGCATCTAATTATTTAATAATTAAAAAAAAAACATTGTTTTATCAGAAATGACTATTCGCAACCTTGGTTTGAGATAGAAACCGGCAAACGTCTGCTTTGTTAACTGATAATGTAGAGTTAATGTCCCTAATGTCGGTTTAAGTGTCCCTAATATTGGTCCCATACGTGTTTGCCAATTTTTGACCAGCAACCAAAAATATCCATTTGTATTATCCAGATGACGCATTGTTCTAATACAAATTGAAGAACTGATTATTTTTATTCCAATCTTTGAATCCATCGGCCAACATTAGATCCAGTTCCCCTATGTAACCATATCTGTGAAAAAGCATAAACCACCCTTCTTGTGGGTGGGCGATAGCTTCCGCATGTAGACTGCTGGATGAAACCTACCTTTTATCCTCTGAGGATTGTTGTCTACCGTTTCAATGTGCCCAGTTCAGGGAATTGGAAAATCCTAAACCACTTGTTGCTTGCACTAATGGCGCTTTCGTTTTGTCTCATGTCTCACCTTGAGTGACATTAGTGTTTATGTAAGCCATGCGGCGTAGGTATGTAACTACGTCTCTGCACAAATTACGAAATTGAAGAAATAATGGGGGTAACGAGATTGAATGGATCGCGTGCTGGCTATGTTTTATCATGACCTTTTTACACATGAACTATGTATGTGTACATATATCGATTAAGGTAAGCTACTGCAGTAGGTGAATTTCTTCACTTTTGTATGTCATCATCATAAAGCAGCCGTAGCCTTGACTAACTCTATAGATTCTTCTTCCTGGGCTAAACATTCTTATTGGAACTTATACCTGCTCTTAACTTAAATTTTCTTTTTTAAGCCCTTCTACAATTGATAATTTGAGAACTTTCTAAGCCTGTTCCATTTATACATACCTATTTATTCAAGCACAAAGATTCTCTTTCGCTATGCTCATGAAAGGTCTGGAAATTGGACTCATCTTCCAGCATGGCTTTGATTAATAACTGCATGTTAACCGTCTGCGCTAAGCGAGGCTTAGCGCTTTAGTGATTCTTTATTCATTCCCCACAACCATTTTACATTGATTTTTAATATAAGTGATCCAGCTTCTGCACAGTGTACAGTGGTGTAAAAGTCCATTTTGACGCTCTTAATTAATAGCACCGTGGAGAGTAGATTTAGAGTAATGACGCCTTCAGCAAAGTTGATGGATATAACGCTGGCACCGGTGGTGTAGTGGTAAGCGTGACTGCTTTCTCACACCCCAATGGGCTCCAATCCCAGCCGAGGTCGGTGGGATTTTTTGAGGCATAAAAATCTCTCTGGTCACGTCTTCCTTCGGGGAAGTAATAAAGCCCGTTGGTCTCGGCCTCATGTGTGTTGAATGGGTGCAATATCCTACGCAGGTGTGGAAGCTGCCTTCCTTGCACATTCGATTGCCGTCAATGGATGGCAATCGATGTCCGTCGGTGATTGGCACTAGATTGCGGAACACTAACGTTAAATAAAGGAATGAAGAAGAAGAAGAAGAAGAAGATGGATATAACATAATTGCATCTTTGGAAGATATGAATTTTGTGATAATATGAATAATCCCCCCCTAAAAGTGAGATTAAAAATTTATTTTTTTCAAAATGTCGAGATAAAGGATTAACGTCTTGATCAAAGTTATAGCAAAAATGGTTACAAACAACTTTGTTAAAGTCATAAAAATCGTATATTTCACCTTAATTGAGATAGAGAGGGTTGTTTGAGCACGGACCTCCAAAAACACTTTTTTCACCAAAACACATATTTTCTTTTATTTTAGCTCTTCACTATGTTCTATAAAGTTATTTGTCAAACTAAAATACACAACTTTCTAGAACATACTATACCTGCATCATTTGAATACGATGAGTCATTGATAATTTTTCTTCAATTTTCTTCATACTTTGGACTTGTGTATCTTTCATTGATGCAGGTAGGTGCATCTAAAACTACATTAAAAGAGCTTTCAAATGGCGATAAATGTGTCCGTCCAAGACCGGCTGCTGGGGAGTTGTGCCCAATGCAAACACCCGTTGATATGCTGTATGGAAATCTAGTTAGCATGGTTATATTGTATTTTAAACCGCGTAGTAAACTTCTGAGAGGGACGAAGCGTTAGATTCAGTAATCTCCTGAGATCTTCTTTTTATTTTGGCTTTATTACGTCCCTACTGGGGCTTTACCGCTGGCTCTCAACTTAGTGTTCTACCCAGGGAAGTCGAGAAATTTTCTTTCCCGACAAATTCCTTGGCCGACCCAGGAATCGAACCAAGCCGCCTTAAGCATGGGCTTGCTTTATAGATTTTCATATAGAATTAAATGAAGATTATGGAAAAAAATATCATAAGATCCGACATTTCAATTATATTCGCCATTGCCTCGCTGTTCATGAGTTTGGCAAAAAAAAAAAAATGCCAGTAGAGAGCCGGACGTAGTGGTTAGCATCCATGTCTCTCACGCTGAAGGTCACGAGTTCAAATCTATTCTCCGGAAAAGTAAACCTAAAATGTGCTAAAAAATTTCCATAGACCCCTATAAATGTGTATGAGCGTATGATTTCAATTGATAATGACAAATTATGAATTTTCATAAAAATCAAAATGTATTTCACAGGAAGTTAGTCTGTTAGTGAAAAACTTATTTTGACCATAAGTTAGACCACATGCCAATTAGGTGAGCACTAGTGCCATAACTGGCACACTTCCCCTGTCTATCGCTGATTGATATGTATTAACGCCACGTGTCGCTTTATACGCTTTTTCCACGCCATCGTCGTGACGATTGTATTCTTCGATTTTATTCACTAGTGTTAAATAAATAAAGGCACAAAAGATTCGAAATGGACTTTCACACGCAAAGTATACAATCAAACAAAAAATGCTTGGCATTCACTAGACCTAAGGAAAATCAATACCTTACTAACAAACGTTCTGAGACGGATGGGGGAGAGGATAAAAAATAATGAACCTTCGCTTTCAAAGCCTTACTTGGGATCACCTTTTTTGCCATGCAAACATAGCTTTCAGTTTACCGGCATCTAGAAAAAGGTGAGTTTTTCTTATTGTGGGAAGAAATCCTGAACAAAGTCGAACGCAACGGGGATTTTGATTGACGAAAATTGAGTTGCGTAGCGATGAAAGGTGTGTAACTGATACCTACTAACTGTGAGAAAAAAGGGGAAATCCAATTATAGCGAAAGATGAACTTCAAAATATGACATTTTTCCATTTCATGGCGTTCGGAGCCGTTGCTGCCATAAATTAGGTCTTTCGCATGGCTTGAGGTACTAAAGATTTACCATAAATGCAACAATGAAGATACTAATTAGCATGGTATTAACGATCATTATGGTGGGTCAACTTTTAAACCCTCCTGTTCCCCACTGCTCTTTCGATTTGTATTGAGGTCCCTGACAAAGGTGCCATATTAATTTGAGTTTAGTTACATTTGGTTGGCCAGCAAAATTTACCATTTTTGACCATCTTGAGACTTGATGATGCAGACTTAAAAATTTTACACTGCAAGGTATGGGATTGAAATTTTAAAATGCTTCTATTTCTCAATTAAAGTTTTTATAATTTTTTCCGATGATTTTACACCCAACCGGGGGATGTAAGATTCGCTTACAAATATGTGGGATTCATCATCAGAGGATTTTAGTGGAGACCGCATGAACCGAAGATGCGATAAACCGAGCTGCAGTTCAATGCAAAAAAAAAATGAGAAAGAAAAATGTAGATTGTATTAGTGAGTGAAATTAATCATGTCGAAAAAAAAGTTCTGACTGGGGGGATTCTCGAACCACGAACGTTGCAATTATCAGACCTATACTTTCTACACTGCTCTCTCCGTGCTTCGGGATATAGATAGGCTAAAAGCTAATAAGAGGGCTCGTTTCCTCGCATACTCGACTTCGTTTGCTTTTCTGCTGGAAAGAATCGAGTCAAGTGTGTAGGTACCGTAGGTACGTCGTTCTACCATGTTATACATAACAATCAAGGCAAATGCTTGCTTGTGTAGGTGAAAGTATATACAGAACATGGAATAAAAGTAGAAGGGTCTGTGCCTAGGGGTACGAACGGAAGCTTGACGTAGGACCGCTAGTGGACGGAACAAATGTGAACATTTAGTTCTTTTAATTGATCAATCATCAATTATCTTAACTCTTTCCGTTTTTTATTTGTAATCGTATCAAATTTTTAGTATTTATTTCAAATAGAAAGTTGATGAAGAGAATCCAAGGGACTGTCAACTTGAGTATTTTCGATCTACCCGACTTTAAAAGGTGTATTTTGATTTTTATTGTTATTTATGAATTTTTAAGTTTTGTGCATTTTGGTATTAAAGTGTATTCAATTCACCCCTCACAGGATTTCCTTCCAAATTTATGAATAGGGTGGGCCGTAAAGTATTGTTTGTGCAGAATATGTAAAAAAGCAGGGACTTCGAGAGATTGAACTCGTGGGAGCTAATTTTCTCACAAATTTGATTTTATTGGCTTTCTGGGGACTGAATATACACCCAAAGCGAATTATACCCACTTCTCTCAAATTCTATATGGATTTTCAACACTTTCTACCGGCGAGTGCGTGGCCGGCGATCATCCAAAAGCACTACCCGACACCGATTTTAGGTACAATCAGCCAACCTTTATTCATTCATTTCTACTTATATATACACTACACAGCTAAAAAAAGTAGTGTAAATTTCCGTAACTATGATGCACATAAATGGAGCGTCATAAATCATACAAAATTTACATTATAAATCGTGTAAATTTATGAGACATGTCATGCAATATTTGTTTAATTTGTCGGCTCCGATTTTGATGAAAATTTGCACAGTTGTTCTTTTTTAGTAAAGATGCCAATTTGTGTTATCAGTTCTTCAAATTGAATCACGACTACTTTTCTAACAGGGCCTGTGTAAAAATAGTACTAATGAGGTAAAAAAATTATATTGCTGAAACGCTTTGTTCGATTAATTTGGTGTCTTGAGCAAAGTTGTAGATATTATTTTGGCAATAATGTTAAAAATATACACTGTAAAAAAATTCGTTTGTTTCAATGAAAAAAAAAATATTTCTTATTAAAACGGCTTGTTTGATTGCTATGGTGTCTTGGAAAAAGTTGTGCAAAATTAAAATGCAATTCTTGAAAAAATATACACGGTTAAAAAAAAGTGTGTTTAATGAAAATGTAAAAATCGTGAAATATTAAAAAAACCATAACTTTTGAGTTTTCAATGAGGCTTAAAACGAAAATTTTCAAAAAAGTACTTTTTGAGAAATTAACTTTTTTAATAATAAATATAATTTTTTTCATTGATACAAACGAATTTTTTTACAGTGTATATTTTTTACACAATTGCCAAAATAAAATCTACAACTTTGCTCTAGACCCCAAATCAATCGAACAAAGCGTTTCGGCAATATATATTTTTAAACTCATTAGTACTATTTTTACACAGGCCCTTTTCAAAAAGTAGTCGTAATTCAATATGAAAAACTGAGAGCACAAAATGGCACCTTTACTAAAAAGGAACAACTGTGCAAAGTTTCAGCGTAATTGGAAATGATCGGTCAGGATCGATTTGCGAACCTTCGTGGAATGCCTCAGCTGCTAGTTTACGTGAAAAGGAAGTTTACATGCATGAATGTTTGCATGCATGGATGTTTACATCACCAGTAAAATTCAGATTTTTTTAGTGTGTAGCATACTTCTCCTGTACTAAAAAGTTCATTTTACACTCTATTCTCTCAGAGCCACATGCTGCTGAGAGAAATATCAAAACAACCTGCTGCAGCGTGCGTTGCGCTGTTGTGTGAACATGATAAAAAAAATTTCTATCATTAGCAGAAGCAAAATTTAAAGGCCCGCGCTCGGGGTGCCATCGGTATACCCTAGCTTCCTTCTTAATTGTATAACTCTAGGTCACTGTCTGTGACGGCCCATGATAAAATGCAAAACATGGAACGGGGGCCGTCTCACGTGTTCTGGAAAATGGTCGGACGATGATTAATCTCAGCAATACATTCGGGCCTACAATTCCACACCTTCTATAGACAGGTTGAGCCTTGATAGCTAGCTGCTTGCGGGAACTGATGACCTTGACAAATGTCCAAAGAATACTCTTTAACAAATTTTTTGTGGCCCTAAAAAGGGCCGTTTTGTAGTGATGGTTGAGTAATGCTGAGCTGGGTGTTCAACACGGATGAGGCTGTCGAGCTGTATGTCGTTTGGAGCGAGGGTGACACGCTTGGCATAGATGACCGACCCGCAGCGACTCACGAAGAGCTACTGATTTCGATCCATAGCATAGCGGTGCAGCTTTTTCCTCCTTTGATGGTTGCTTATGTGGGCTCTGCAGCTCGCTGCTTGCAGGTAGCCTTTCGTTGTTACTGGAGAACAATTTTCAACGACACACGCTGAAAGCACTGCTACTGCTGCTACTGCTGCTACTAATTTCGACGACCGAACACCACCACACAGTGGTGTGGTCGTTGAGAGCGTGTGGTTCTGAGTATAGCGATGAGTGTGCAAAATATTACGCAATTCCATCCTCCCTATTCGCACGCGCCCGAGGATCGGAGGCGAATGCCACTTCGACTTGTTTCGCCTACTTAATACTCTCTGACGACTGTGCTGGGGAAGCAGCATATGCATGTAGGTACTTGGTGGATTTGTTAGTTAATTCGACGCTTTTGAACAATGCTGGACATTCACCAGTTTTTCAATAGTTTCTTTTTGAAAATCAACATTCGGAAGCATTGTTATCGATGCGTAGCCATATTTCTGATCGATTGGTGATAAAACTATTGAAATTGGACCAGGGGCAGCTGAGTTATTAACGTTCGAAATCTTTCTTAATTTGTTACATGTTCCATTTTCGGTTTTCAAAAAGTGTACCCCCATATAGAAATCAAAGACGTAGTCCTACGTCAAAAAAAGATTAAAAATCATTGCATCGCTTGCAAGGTCAACTTCTAACATTCGCTGCGATTTTTATGAACAGAGGATGATAGTAAATGGAACTAACATCCCAAGTAACATTTCTGGTTTTATGAGGGTTCTGTAGACGATGATTTAGACTTGAAGAAAGCTATAAAGCCTCGATAAAACTTGCAATGTTGCTTGGGATTCATTCTCATAAATTTTTGGTTTGCGTGTACGGGGTATAAAAGCTTAAGGGCTACTCAATAGACTTATTATATTAAATAGGGTATACGTCCCTAACCTCGGTCTAATATGCAGCCATAGATTACGTTTTTAATCATAACTCATCAATTAATTTACCTGCAAACGATATTCTACTGCTAAATGGTATGCTTAGATATGCTTATCATGTCGTTTGCTATCAGGAACCGCAAAAAGTTGAAAAACTTACTTTTTTTAAGACAAAAACTCACCAGGGAAATGTATGTAATATCGGTCTATTGTCCCCAAATTGGGTCTATTTATGGATGCAACTTCGTCCTATCCTGTTTGATTCTCAAAAAAAACGCTCTTGGTAACGTTTTCTTATGTATTTTTTTTTATCACTATCACTGTTAACTTAATACTCTTCATTCCTCAAAACATTTCTTAGAGAAAATTTTACGAAAACTACATTAAATCACTCAAGTTAAAAATTAAAAATTAAAAATTTCGCTTATCGTCTTTCGACCGCAGAATATCTAAATCAAAACATTGTGATGTTCATTATACAGATTTGGCAGAAAAAATCTCCCTTCCTGTTCGTTCCTTATCATCCAAATGCAAACCACATTGTTGACGTTACTCTTATTGCTATATGCTGTCAAATGAATTTCATGGGCCAAAGTTAGGAACATAGAAAAGAAATGTGTCCCTAAAGTTGGGTCCATGATTTACTTGTGAAAACGTTGTTAAACAATTAAAATAAACATAAAATATTCAAACAGTAACTGTGAGTTTTACGTCTAGTGTGTATTATCAGGTAATTCCATTCAATAAATGCCATAATCAGGCCATTTGATGATCGTCAGTGCAACCTTCCCATCTTAACCTTAGAAGTCATGGCGGCTAAAAACTCCGAACAGAGTGATATTCTCAACCAGTTTTATTACTTACGAGAGCTGAAAATGTATTGAAATGTTGTGATATAAATTGATTTGTGTGTGGTACACATTTATCAATCATCAGTGATCAATATTTTCCTTATTTTTTGTGTAAAACTCCGTCGAAGCTCACTGGAACCTCCTTTGGTAGCACCGAAAATCTCCACCGAAATCTCTCGGAACCCTATTCGCCGTGAATATCTGAAAACTCCGTCGAAACTCCCCTGGAAAATTCAGATGCTGCCAACGGAGGTTCCCAGAGACTTTCGACGAAGTTTCCACGCATTGTCGGCGAAAGATGATCTGCACGCTACCAGTGAAGAGATTGGATGCTGCAGGAAATTAAATGCATTTGATTTAAATTAAATGCTTATTCAATGGGCATTGTAAAAGTGAGACTCCCCTAGCATCGAAAGCTCTTAATTCATAACCGTGGAAGCAACAATCAATACGAAACTAACGATTTAAAATTGGCTCACTACTTGTCTAGCCTATTGGTCCCAAGCAAATCGATTAACGTACACGGTAAGAAAAAAGTACCCAACGGGCCAGTTCAGTTTTACCTACTTTTGACTAGTTTGTCTCCTTTTCTCCTTCTAATGTTGTTAAAAACGGAGGAGCAAAACCACCCAACAGGGGTAGTAAAGTGTGGGAACCCAACGTTGAGTATAATCATATTTACCTACTGTTGGGTACAACTAACTTACTTTTGGTTAAAAAGCCAGTGGAAAATTTCATACGAACTGCACACAAGTAAATGAAAAATACTTTGACCCGCTTTACCTACTTTTGGGTTCCTGCACTATAGTGCCGAGATGAGTGAAAAGAACTTAATTTTGGGTACTTTTTTCTAACCGTGTACCCATCCTAGTTGAAATTCTAGTACTATGTTTGTTTTTATTCTCTATGAAAATTTGACAGATAAAATTAGGGGTTCGTGGATTTTTCTATGTTTCGAGGGGTGCATCGATTAGCTTGGGACCGAAGATAGTACCAGAGCTGAGCCAAAAAGTTGAGCATGTTTCTTCGGAACCTTTCGGTCTTAGAGTTACCTCTATGGCGGAAGTGCATCTAGAACACTAAGTTGAGAGCACGCAATAAGCTAATGTGCGATATGCAATAAGCTTGAAATGCGAAGAAGAAGAAGAAGAAGTAACACTCAAATTAATTTTGACGTATGATAACCAGTTAAGAATGACTTTATAATTATATTGGAATCAGATTATGGGAATGCAATATTTATTAACATACATTTATGTTAAAGTTACCCCAACTGATTTTGAGTACTTGTAACAAAACAGTACGGTTCACGACAATGAAACCATTTCAAATCTTGCTGTCAATATTATATGTTTCTGTTGATTTTCTACCAACATTATTTTAATTTTTTGGGGCTTCTTATACCTTCACCATCTTCTATTGTGAATTTATGGGAGTTAGATTTGAGCTGGTTCTTATGCAAGATGTCTACTCATTTTGCTAAATATATTTCCCTGAGCAGGTATTTCCAGAACTTTTACGGAAAATTAACATGTTTATATAGTGCGACAAATGGGATAATATTCGATGGTAGAACACATATATCACAGACAAACAGACATAACACATTTAATATTTCTCATTTTAAAACATCGTCGCTAAAACATTTCCACCATCTGTTGAGTACACTGTGGTGGGCACTACACAAAACAGATGACGGTAGTGTGTAAACGTCAAACGCAAGAGAATTAACTATGTGCGCCACAGGTGGCGGTACTACCAACCACGATACTTTTAAATTGTCGTTAAATGCTTGTTCGATGAACAAATTGTGAGTGTTATGTCTGTTTGTCTGTGCATATATGTTCACACGACAAACTCCAAATGGAATAGCATGTACACAAACCTATTATTCAATACACCACCCTGAAATGCATCCCCGATACAGAAATTCGTAGCACTGGAAGCAACCAATGTATGCTGAAAACGGTGTGAACATTTGGTGGTGTGACAACATTAGTTTTCTGGGAGTCTTTATGGGGCAAAATGCGTAATTTGAAAGCGGTCTTCTAATTACGTTAAAAAAATTTGTTATTTTAGGCACTCTTAAACACATTTCAAAGTTCAGTATTTCATATTTGTTTCGTAGTTTTGGAAAATTAAAGCTTCTCACGGAGTATCAAATTTTGAATCTTGAAGTTTTTTTTTTCTAAATCCAGGGTCATACAATTTTCAAACAATGAAATTTAAATAAAAAACAAATTATTTTTTTTCTCAAATTTTGAAATGATTTTTTTTAAGAAACTTCTTGTAATTACCCTCAGAACTAAATCAGTAATTCATATTAATTTTTATTAAATGAGTTCACGTTGAGATTCGGTCAAGAAAGGTTGTGTGTTTTTGCTCCGCTGCGTGCTTTTATTTAATTTATTTTTGTTTAGCTTGGACTGCTTAGTGCAGGCGTGTAGTTTTTCGGTGCTCGCATTTGAATAGTTGTGTGTCCCGGGCGTGATAATTCGATTTGGAATGGTTTGTGCTGATGTTTTTCCTCCTGTTGCTTAGGTACCTGGTATGCTCCCGCTTCCCTTTGTTGGCGGTGTTACTCGACCGCGCTGATCTATTGTTAGGTTGATAGATAGAGTGATTTAAAAAGAAAAGTTATTTTTATTTATTATGTGTCTGACAAGAGAAAAATGTGCGTGGAAGCATCGGGAATGCGCTCCCGGATATATTGATTTGGTTAATACGTTCCAGTTGAAGATTGTTTTTATACATTTCTCGATTGCATTTTCGATGGGACTTGTCTTGCTTTTGTGGGCAGCGTGCGTGATGGTCGGTTTGGTGCGTTTGGTGTGGCTGGTGGCCGCCCGCGCGTGCTGGTACCCCTATCAGGTAGGGCAAAAATTCCCCTATCTGATGGTGGTGTTGGCATGCGTAGGCGGAAGGCTTGTTGCGCTGGATTGGGGTCGGATTCATTGTTTGCGGGAGCGGATGCGTCCCTTCGGGGGATGGGATTAATTTATTTATTTTCATTGTTTCCCATTTGCCAGAGCGATGACCTCGATTGCGTGAGGCATGTTCCTCGGTTTTAACGGTTAGGGGCCTATGAATATTTCATTATGATTTTTTTTTTTCACGTTGACCGATTAGTTTTTGATGTGTTGTTAGGTGTGTCCTTAACACGATCATGAGGGCAGTGGTTGAAGATTGATGGTAGTCACGGCGGGTCGTGTTTTATTATGTGGTTTGGTGGTTTTGGTAGGTAGTTTGACGCATAATCTTGGCAGTCCTGTGAAATATGAAGGAGAAAATCGTCCTTTTAAAACGCGATAGAGTTCTGTCGAGATAACTTAAAATGTTGTGCAATATTTGTACGATGGTAAAATCATCGTATCAGTCGTAGTTTACTTTGTGAAGTACGGAACACGGTGGCCCATAAAACCAAATGTGAAAGTTTTATGGATTTTGTTCCCGTGTTATGTAAGGACCAAATCGAAGCAACGAACGTCACTGAAAAGTAGAATTTAATCAAGGCATAAGCGCTTTTTCGTAGCTTTTTTGTCTCCAGGTTTAAAAGATCATCGGTCGTAGAGGGCACCGCCACCGAGTTTGAGTTTGAATAAATCCCAGGTCCTATCATATTAAGAAGGCTTATAGTAACATTGCTTGATTATCGTGTGTTTTGTGAAACTTATCATTGTTATGAACGTCACCTTAGGGGCCGGTTTTGAATGGTTGAACAGCCCGATCGTAGTTTGTAAAATGTGATATGAAGGGCTTGGTGGCCTTAGAGCGACCAATTTTGCTTACTGAGTAGAACATCATGAGTTTAATCTCACGTCCCTCCACATTCAAGATTCGTAATTAAGATTCGTCCACATCGTCGATTCTATTTGTTAATGTGAATACATTGGAAAAACAACAAATAGATCATTGGTGTGTTGTAATAAAAGAAGCTCGTTTGCCTAATGACAAACGTTTTTGCTTACTAAGCAGAATATTGTGGGTTCAATCTCAAGCTCGTTCGCGTTATATGATCGTTAGGACGTCAATTCAGCTTATAGTTTACCAAAACGAAACCTGCTGTAATCCCAACCCTCTTACCCAATATCCTAGTGATTCCTCGTCGAAGTCCAGAGGTGGTCTCGACTTTCCACAAAGCGAGTGTCACGTCAACACATTCCTACCCATTCCTTTCTCGACCTGTGTTCGGACGCGGCCGGTGCTGGTTTTGCTTAGATTTAGATCACCAGTTTTTACATATTGAGGATGATTGCTAGTCCCAAGCACACAGAAAAAAAGTTGTTGAATATTACATCCAAACTGCTGCAACCAGGTCAATCCATCGGTTGTGTAATATAACGTTGTACGATGTACATCGATTTTGCGAAAAATATTACATCTATTGATGTAATATTGTATCTGCTTTTTGCTATACATCAGCTTGAATAACATTGATCGATATTACATTTTTTTTTCTGTGCATCGTCTATTGCTTCTCTGTGCAATTACAGCTGATCTGGAAATAACAGAATAGCAACCGTGGGTGGTCAATCATGCTCATACTCATAGGGGAGAGGAGAGATAATGTTTGAAAAATCCGGATTTTTGCGTTACGTTATTTGTGTACCGTGCCTTGTTCAAAGCTTTGAACTGTTATTTATCGAATTTAAACTAGTTCGCATGATTGATCTTCGAGCACAGGAATATAGGTCAAATCTTGAAGCTTCCGAAGGATTATAGAAAGAATTATTTTCTGGTTAAAATTGTGGAATTTTATTCGAGTTTGGTTAGGGTGGCCATCTTGCCCACTTTCCCCTACAAATAAAAATCATGTCAACCGAAGGGTGGCAATCTTTCCCTGTCTATCCCATACCAGTCCTCTAGATTCTAGAACAAGGTGTTGCTGTATTGCCATAGGAACAGGCTTCTATGGATATGTAAAAAAGATACAAAATTACATAGAAGCCTTATACTTACTAAAAATACACCACCACGTACGGCTTACAAAAATAAAATGTTGAATTTTATTAAAGTTTTCATTGAATCCTATTCATAATTTCCATTGAATTCTACTCAGTACTACCTTGGATTTTTCGTTAGGTTTCGCATGAAAGCATAACTCCCTTGTAATGAGTTCCTTAGAAATTTGAATAAAATTTCATGAGCCTTGGAAATTTTGCTGATTTTTTTGTTCAAATCTGTGATCTTGTTAAATGTTCAATGTCCAATATCATGAATATTTATCTTCGTTCCAGGTTCATGAAAATTTCTTAAAGTATAATTATGTTTAAGACCACAATTTAAAAAAAAAAATGCTTCAAGTATAAAAATATCCATCCTGAAAAAAGAGCACTTCAAGCCTCTGAATTTTAAAATGTATTTGATAGGGTTAATGTCCCTAATGTCAGCCTAAGTGTCCCTAATATTGGACCCATATATATTTTTTTGTCCTTCATTTGTTTTCCGTTGATCTTGTTTTCCATACTAATTACCAATGCTACCGACACCATCGACTCATGGACCGGGGACCAACGGCTTTCCTTGCCATGCGAAGGAATTCCGAAGGAAGGCTTAGAGATTTTATGCCTCAGAAAATCCCGGTGGCGCCGGCAATAACGCGTTCCACTACACCACCGGCGCCGCTTAATACATAAATTTCGAAAGAAAGCATTTTTTTGCGGACTTAATGAGTGAAAGAAAAAAATCGAGGAAGATAAAACATTTACTAGAAACACTCAAAGAGAGAGATGGGTGAAGAAAACATAATACAATTCGGCAGCACATGACTTTTCTGTTCGATTCGATCTACATACGTGAAAAATAATAATTGAGTGCATCGCAATATTTTGCACATTTCTTGAAGCCATTTATTTACCAACAGAAGTTAATCAATAGAGTTAGAATGTTATTTGAACCTAATGTTCTGCCCGACAACAACTCAGCAGCACGAGACTTCTTGAACTGTGTCTCAGAGTCGGCGCACTACTTGGCAAACTGGAGGGGCTACGCGGATGAAAAGGCACTCAAGCTTTCAATTAAACTGAAACACAACGCGGATCAATTTAAACACTGTATTTCTCCAATTACCGATAGTGTGGATTGTGTGGTGTTGTGTTCGATTTTCTTGGCACATACCCTTCATGACGATGGCGACTACGACGACTGCAGACCAGCGAGCGCTCGCTGCGGTTCCGGAAAGATCCTTAAAGGCCGACCTTGTCGGCAAGATGGCGGTACCACCGCTCGGTGAAATTCCGGTACAATTCCGACAATGGCGGACAAAGCGAGGCTGACCGAACGTCGGCCGTAGTGCGATGGCGGGTTGGTTTTACCGGGCTGGTATAGCGGTTTGTGGACATGGTTCCGATGCACAGGCGCTTCCTTCTGACGAAGCCGGTCGACGACGGCAAGGCCGCCCTCTGTCGAACCGGGAAGGGAAATTCTCCTTGGTGTTTAGGGCCTTCAGCCCGAGAACGATGTCCTTTACGGTTAGGTCAAGGTAACTAAATGTCACCTAGACCGTAGCGTGCAATGGTGGTCCTTGACTCGCCAACCAGAAAACCATTTGATTGGTTGAAAAGAAAGGTCCTAGCGAGGAGGTAACATCCATTAGTGCCTTGGACCAATTTAGAGGATGACTTCGACTTTACCTGAATCAGCTGAATTGGTGATTTACACTTCACCTTGATTTACTACTCGCACTGTATTCTGTTAAAAGTATTCCACAGACACTTCTGGTCTACACGCTCGCCTGAGATAAAGTGAACGATGGCCGTTCTCTAAGCATCGCAGAACCCTTCAGCTCATCACCCGTGACTCCGTGTCACCATTTTGCCGCGGCCATGCGCGCCTTATTCAGCAGTCTGCCGTTAAGCATGGCCGTATCGTCTGCCCAGTGGGTTTCACCGCAAGTGTTACTCAAATTTCTTTGAATGCTCGATCACATGGTGCATATTTAAATATTGTATTGGACCTTTGTAACAGAACGGTTACATATTTTTAATTCTAAAAACTAGTTGAATTTGAGAAGTACTCGCAAAATAAAGGTGATTGAATTTCTGTTTTGATAACAATACTCTGAAATATGATTTAGTAAGAATAAGAAATCCTCGGTTAAAAACCTAATGGGAATGTTCGATTGGCTTAGATGTTGACAGTTGATTTGGCTAAAAACATTATTTCCGCTCATCTCTTCCTCTGAGGATTTCTAATGTTTACATGCAATCTTTTCTTAATAATGTTTTAGTTGGTGAAATGGGTTATTTAATTTTCAAAAATGTATCAATTACTTTAAATCATCTGAAAAGGGTTCGTATTTTGAGCACAACGACTTTTTTTGTTCTCATATATGAGTTAGAAAAAAGTACCCAAAATTAAGTTCTTTTCACTCATCTCGGCACTATAGTGCAGGAACCCAAAAGTAGGTAAAGCGGGTCAAAGTAATTTTCATTACCTTGTGTGCAGTTCGTATGGAATTTTCCACTGGCTTTTTAACCAAAAATACGTTAGTTGTACCCAACAGTACACAGCAAAAAATTAATTTTGATATCACATCAAAGTAGATGCACTTCAATCGTGTCGAAAATATTGTGTAATATTACCTGCCAAAAAGGACAAAATTAGCATTAATACAGTGCATAAACTGACATTACGTTGCTTTTACTGCATTTGTTTATTTTTGTGGCCATAAAAATTACATGAGATTTTCGACATGATTGTAGTGCATCCTCTTGGATGTAATATTAAAATTTATTTTTTGCTGTGTAGGTAAATATGATTATACTCAACGTTGGGTTCCCACACTTTACTTCTTTGACAACATTAGAAGGAGAAAAGGAGACAAACTAGTCAAAAGAAGGTAAAAGTTGGGTACTTTTTTCTTACCGTGTAGACTTCCATCTTGATTTTTAATTCAAGATATAAAGCAAAATATCACATCGACACAAAACTAACAAACGGCGCCGGTGGTGTAGTGGTAAGCGTGATTACCTCTCGCCCCAGCAGGCCTGGGTTCAATCCCAGTCGGCGCCGCCGGGATGTTCTGAGGCATAACATTTCTGATCACGCCTTCCTTCGGATGGGAAGTAAAGCCGTTGGTCCCCGGTTCATGAGTTGATGGGTCGATAGGTAGGGTCCAGGTGTGTGGGAGCTGCCTTCTGGCACGTCGGTAGCATTGGTGCTCAGCACGGAAAACAAGATCGACGGAAAAAACAAACCAAAGGAAAAAAAAAAAAACTAACAAATTGACAGCTCGCTCCCATTCAAAGTAACCTCAAGGGGCGTTAAGATAGTAATTTTTGCTAATGTTATCGCACAAATTAGTGAAGGTATTATTTTGTTTTGAATCTTGAATTAAAAACCGGCATGGAAGTCTATGTGCTCGATAAAAATATCGCTGTGCTCAGAAAACGAAGCTCTTTCAGATGATGTATAAAAACCGCTAATTTTTCATTTATAAACTATTGCTTTTAAATCACTGTCGATTTTTTGATAATTATTGAGGAAAATAGTCTCAAAAAATTATCTTCAAATAATTGCATTGATCCTAGCGCAAATACCACTTCAACATATATGACGTATGCTTGACTAGTTATTAAACAAATATCGTGTTTTCTATGTCTTTCAGATGGCTCGAACGATAAGGACGCCAGTTGTACTCATTCTGACAGTCATCCTATCCATATCATTTAAAAGCAATAATGCAGCACCTGCGTCTTTACAGACTGGTAAGTTATTAACTGACAGCAGGTAGGCGATGTCGTTTCACGTGAACTGTGAACTGCGAAAAGAAGAAATTGGAATAGGGTAAACGCTCTTATAGTAAAATTCAACCAATTACCGGCCACCCGTAGCGCTGTTGTCGTAGCGGTGATAAAAATGTAAACATCTGTCAAACGTGACTCACATCAGAATTTTCACTTTTTAAATTGAAAATTTGTCTTGTCTTGGTACGTTCTTGGTGGTCAAAAAGCTTGTAGAATTGTAGAAAAAGTGTCCTTCTTCAAAGTGACAAATGACTACAATGATATCACTGCTTGCAATCAGGAAAATAGTTGAATTTTTAGACAGTGTAAACACAAGCTGCACCGCTTAACATTCTCATTGTTGTTGCAGGATCGTTGCATTATCCCGGGATGCAACGAGAACAAATTTCAACTTTTTCGAGCAATTCGGGGAGCAACAAATTCGTGCAGTGGAGAAAGGTTGCCACTGTTTACGGATCAGAAGAATATAAGTTCCAAAGTTTGTTGTCGGGGGGTATGTAATTTGAGATTAATTTCATGTGGCCGCTCCCCGAGATGGGAACTTTGCAGAACAAATCCATTCCCCTCAATTCTTGCTTTGCTGCTGATCTACTGGTGTAGCCCAGGCACACAATATGCTAGGTCTCTAAATCCGCTAGCACAGAGTCCCCAACATCATCCAGTATATCCAGCAGACTGACTTGGACGTCGATTTCAATCATACAAAACATAACCTAAATAATATCGGTGCATCAAAAAACGCATTTTCATTATCTTTCAATGACATTGCAATGAAAATTAACAAAACATTACATTATTCGACAACTTTCATACATGTATCATCCATAGTCATGCTCGTATCTCACTATTTTGAACTCTTTTTTCAATAATTTATCACTCAAACTCTGGAATTTAAACCGGCTGCCATAAATTTATCACCATCGACTAGTACTATTTCCCGCCACTAGTGACGCATAAATTTCACTTGGATTCTACTATAGTTGCAGTACGTTAGAAGCGTTAGGTTCCTATATCTGTGTATTGAGTCTCCATGCACAACTATAGGAACCTAACGCTTCTAACATACCGCAACTATTGGAGCCCTATGTTTCACAACAATTTTTCACAAACTGTTTCTCTAGCGAAATTTCATAATTTTTCACTTCGCTTTGAACTAGGGTTTGGCAAGCGGCGCCGGTGGTTTAGTGGTAAGCGTGATTAAATCTCACCCCAGCAGGCCTGGGTTCAATCCCAGTCGGCGCCACCGGGATGTTCTGAGGCATGAGGGAAGTAAGGCCGTTGGTCTCCGGTTCATGAGTCGATAGGTAGGGTCCAGGTGTGGGAGCTGCCTCCCTAGCGTCGGTAACATCGGTGCTCAGCACGGAAAACAAGATAGACGAAAAAAAAAATAAAGGGGAAACGGTTTGGCAATACCGAAGGCTTATTTCTTAAACCGGTTTTCCGGTATTAAAAAATCTAATTTATAGGTAAAACCGGTTTTAGGAGGAACTACAAAAAAAAACTTTATAGTGAAAAAAGTGTTTATTGGTAAACGATTCAATTAGAAATCTGTCCGTGCTGTACATTTTCCACCTTGTTTGACTCTTATTCCTCTTCAATCAATTTTATTTGCTCACGGATGATGAGAATGATTCATCATCCAGGAAAAAATCCAGTATACTTTCCCGGCTTAATGTCAAGAAGGGAAAGATACCCCCTATTGTAGTAACCACTTCCGATTTCCATGCTCTTCGCACGGAACTTTTGAAATTCGTGAAATTTAAGTTTTCACTGCAAATTGCCCGTCGGGGTGAATGCTGAGTATTTGCTGAAACCTTGGACCAAACGTTTTCTCCAGTATCTTACTGAGAAGCAGCATACATTTTTTAATTACGACACCAAAACTTAATGTGTGTTCAAGGTTGTCATCAAAGGACTGCCCAGTGGTGAATCCCTGGATCAGATCAAATATGAACTGGCAAAATTACTTGGATTTGTGCCACTCCAAGTAATCCCGTCCTGGCGATTCGCGCAACGGGATTTCTAATAATTTTTATTTAGTTCACTTCAAGTCTAGTTAACTAAATACCCTTAAGGCCTTGGAAAAAGCTAGCCTTATGCTCCACGTCTGAGTGAAGTGGGAACACTTCAGGAAGACTGGAGGAAATTTCCAAAACCTCACTCAGTGCCGTAAGTGCTAGGGATGGGGTCACGGAACTAAAAATTGCTGCAAGCCAGCTAAATGCATGAATTGTGGTGATTCCTCTCACGCAAATTACGATTGTCCTGTGAAGTTTCCTATGAAATTTAAGTGTTCAAATTGTGGTGAAAACCACAAATCCAATTTTTGACTCGCAAAGTGATCCCATAATTTTGTTCTAAGCGACAGGTAGGAAATGCTCCACGTTTCGGACCATGTACAAATTCCTCTGCTGTTAACAACGCTCAGCGAGGAATAAATTCTACATTTGTACGCTTAGGTACAAATATCACCCCTGCTTGAAATTCTTCATATACCTGCTCCCCTCGCTGCTAACAATGTTTAGCGAGTAAAAGCTACCTATGCTAACTAATTCTAACGGAAAATTTGAAAATCTTGATAGAATTTTTTTCCGTTATGATCTCCTTCCAGTAAATCTTGAAAAATCCCAAGAAATAATTTCCAATCCCAATAGCTCTACTTTCAATTACCATAGAGCTGATTGGGAGCAGTATCGAACATTTATCGAATATAGCTTTGATCCAAACATTTCTTTGCAAACCAAAGATGAAATTTATTATGCTCTTCAATGTCTGACTACTTCTATAGTTGAAACAAGAGCTGAATCAGTACCAAAATGCGAGGTTAAATTCGATTCAATTATAAGAGATGACGATCTTCAGCTCTTGATCCGTCTTAAAAATGTCCGTAGGACACAATATCAAAGAAAACGCGATTCTGCCATGACAGTTATCTGGTGGTAAACTTTTTGAAAAGATAATTTTAAATAGAATGCGGCTTAACATCAATACGAACTCAATTTTTGCAGATGAGCAGTTTGGATTTCGCCATGGGCATTTAACTACTCATCAACTCTTAAGAGTTACCAATTTAGTTCGTTCAAACAAATCTGAAGGCTGCTCAACTGGAGTTGCTCTTCTAGACATAGAAAAAGCATTCGACAGTGTTTGGCATGAAGGTTTGATTGCTAAATTGAAAAAAAGTTTAATTTTCCACTCTATATTATGAAATTAGTTCAAAATAATTTAACTGACAGAACTTTGCAGGTATATTATCAAAATTCCAAATCTGAACGATTAACTGTTAGAGCAGAAGTTCCTCAGGCATTTCCTAGCATTCTTGGGCCTATTTTGTATAACATTTTCACTTCGGACCTCCCTGATTTGCCTCAGGGTTTCCAGAAATCTTTGTTCGCTGATGACACATGCGTTTCCGCTAAAGGAAAAAGTCTTCGTGACTGTTTGCAGCAGACTGCAGAAAAGTTTTGATATTTTGTTTTCTTACTTGCAAAAATGGAAGATTTCTCCCAACGCTTCCAAAACTCAATTGATAATATTTCCACATAAGCCTAGAGCTTCCTTTTTAAACCTAGTAGTAGTCACATAGTCACTTTGAACGGAGTTTCAATTTCCTGGTCAAACCAAGTGAAATATCTTGGATTAGCACTTGACCAAAAATTAACTTTTAAAGGTCACATTGAGGGCATTCAAGCCAAATGTAACATATATATAAAATGTTTGTATCCTCTTATAAACAGGAAATCCAAATTTTGCCACACTAATAAACTTCTAATATTTAAACAAGTTGTAAGACCGGCCATGCTTTACGCTGTGCCAATATGGTCTAGTTGTTGCACTACCAGGAAAAAAGCAGTAAGTTACTGTTAGGTTAAAATGAAATGCAATTAATTTTGAATTTGGTACAAATAACTAGCCTACTGATTTAGGACGTACAGTGCAAAGGGCATCGTAAATTATTTTCATATATTTGCCTTTCAAACCCTCAACATCGTAGTAGGCAAACTCTTGTTCAATACCTTTTGTCAAACTGTTTGCTGACGTTGACGCTGAGCTAGTTCTGGAAGCTGCAAACTTTGACTACTACTAGACCAACAATTGAAATAGGCGGAACAACCAAACGTAAACAATGGCTTTAAACGCAAATTCCTCGATAATCAAAACACTCCCACGCAAATAACAATGCCATTCGATAAAGGAAGTTTGCTCTATCAGATGATGGTGTTAGATTGCTTGGATGTGCTTTGATTCTCGAGGAATTTACTTTTAAAGCCAATGTTTACGTTTGGTTGTTCCGCATATTTCAATTGTTGGTCTAGACTATAACCGTCTTTCAAATTTTTCCTTCACGGTCAAACCTTTGTTCTGAACATCAACTGTATCATCCAGTCGATTAAGTTCCTATCTTCGCTCGGCTTCTGCATTTATTCCGTTGTCTTACAAATCAATCAAACGACGTAGATTTTCAAGTGAATGCTTTAGTCCGCGGTGTCTTGAAAAAATACTCCAAAGTCATTTGTCATTGTCGCTATGCTAAACATGTAAAAAACAATGAAAAATGCTTGAAAAATCCAAAAATACCGGTTTTTTATTGTACAAAAACCGGTATTTCGGTATTGTAAAACAGCATGTTAATACCGGTAAAACCGGTCATTCAACCCTACTATGAACTTTATGCTAGGCTTTACCTGGAGGCAGGTTAAATTTCTGTCAATTAGATAAATTTCATTCCGCCCCTTCGGCTGACCCTCCTCCTCTAACGTTCAAACATTTTCGAGATCCAATTGGAAAGCCATCAATGACGAATTATAAACCGTAGGCATCATCGGTTGATGATTTCCTGGCTTTCACGTTACAATGGATCAATGAAAATGCTAAGGTTTTGACAGAACTATGCTGTATTTTTTTTAATAATTACTTTAAGTGTACAGGCTCAATCGAATAAACTTTACAGAGCCGAGTTATCATTTTCGTTATTGGAACTATGCTGTGACTACCACAGTATTTAACATTTTATCGTCGATATACAGTAGCGCCAAAAGCATGCTGTGGTGGGTTCAAAACTTGACCATCTAAATTGATCAATTGAAAATTCGTTTTTTGGTACGCACCCCGTAGAAGCAGCAATAGCCTTCTTGATGTCATGCACGGACGCTATCTGGCCATAAAAAAAAAGATCTGTGAGACAGGTTTTAGCGCAGGAGTCTACTTTGGTGCGAAATGCGCAATAACTTATTTAAAAAATATTCAAATATGAGAAAACAGTCGTAATAGTGGACACTCGTCAATTATTTTTCTCCCTAAAAGTAGAATAATCCAGATTTTGCAGAAGTTACAAGTACATAATACTAGCTTAAAGGCAAAATAATAAAATTAAGTGTATTTGCTTGTCACATATTACACGTACAAGACAGGAAACGATAGTCAGAGGGACCACCTCCTGAGAACAACGGCACTTTTGGAGCGTGTTGGATAGAAAATGAAGGTTATTACATATACATACAATGATTCGATGACCCAGCCAGTGCTGAGATTTGTCATTGTCATTGAAAAACTTCACGCGATATTGACAAAATTATTTTTCACATCGTCACTGGAAGAAATGATTCTCAAAAAAATAAAAACCTTCGTCAAAATCTCATTCATTTTCTCGGCAATGGAAAAGATCCACCTGGTAAATTAAAATGTAATTTCGTGCATTCTGTGTCACTTTATTGTTATTCAGGCTGTTGAGAACTAGATGCTAGTTCACTTTAACGGCTCAAAGGAATTGTTTTTCTTAGTTAATATAATTTCGTTACAAATTTAGCTAATAACAAAACATGCACATGTATGTCACTGACAATTGACATGGTTTCGATTGAAGATTACTTTTAGTTCGAATGAGCGACCAAAACTGTTTTGTCAATATCACCGCATGGTCGAGATTTTGTTGCACTGGACCCAGCAGTTATCAGATACATTATCAGATTGAGGATTAACCTCAGCATTCTAAGATTTATCGTCTAGAGTGTAAATTAAAATCCTCTCTCCTGAAAAAAAACTGTTTTTGTTTGGCATAAAAGGTTTCATTTTTCATTTGAAGGGTTAAGATTTTTATAGTCAAGATGAGCCATAATTTTGAAGTGTAATTTATGACCAACTCCACAATATTTTGAAATTGGTTTAGTTCCATGAGTCAATAGCAATAATGACGAAAGAATTTCCATGTCTAACCGCCGATTTCAAATTTGTACTGTACAATTTGTTTCGACAGCATGTTGTTGTTGCTTGTAGTTGAATATTAGTCGAGATATAGCATCTCTCAGATCATCATAAAAATTTCATGTGTACGTTACCCAAGTAGCACATTCAAGGAATCATGTAGAGTAAACTGCTTTACAAATAAAACCAGCCATACAAAAGTTTTATATACTGTTATAGAACTTATGTGTTGCTTGGGTATGGACTAAACAATTTTCACTGAAAATGACGAGCCATTTGTAGAGACAGTTCGCTGCAAAAAAAAGCTAAATTTCGCGGTAAAGAAATGTAAAAAAACTGTTTTGCTAGGGTGGGGTGCCTAGGGGGCTACCAGGACAAACACCTCGGCGGCCTACCAATGAGGGTGGGTCATTCAACGACCTCTTTTGATGGCTAGCTCGATCTGGAGGGCAATTCTTAGCCTGAAGGCCGGCTGGAGTGATTTACCGGGCTAAACAGGACTCGGATATAGTGTGATTGAATGGAAAAAGCTACTGAATTACACTTTAGAGGTTTATTTCCCTACCAATTACATTCTATGTGTGTGTGTGTGGCGTGTATAGTGGAGGTTTTCTACAGATACCTGGCCGGCCGGCGACTGCTGGATCTTTTGTGCGGTGATGCAGCACGTGGTGGTGGTTGATACGGCGGTGGTGATGCTTTACAGGCTGGTGGTGGATTCGGCGTTGTTAACATCCGTAGTGGCGGCGATTATGGCGGTGACGCTGGCCGTGGTTATACCAGAGACTACGGTGTTGGTGATGGTGACGGTGGTTGCTTAAGCGCGTTTGATGGCGCCAGTAGGTATGCCCAGTCGACTGTAGAGAGGTGTCTTCTTCGGTGGGAGGTTATGTCCCGGCACCTTACACGGGGTACTGGCGGGTCCCGCTCAGGATTCTGTGGCTCTGCGGGAACGATCGGGGTATGAATCCGGTTGGAACTCGTTCGGAACGGAAAGGTCCAAAGTGGTCCTATCCTCCGGGCCGTCGAACGGAACTGGCTCTCCAGCGGTCAATCGCTCACGGAAGGCCTGTCGGCGTGATCTGGCCGAACACCTCGATAAAGCGTTCTTAATAGGAAAACTTAACGGGTCCTGACTCTCTCGCTGCACTCCTGCTACTATGACACTCTTACTTTTCTTCTCTATAATTTTAACGGTTTTTTAGATTGTTCAACTGCTCTCGTTTAAGGTTACTTGGCAAGTGGCGGAAGAAGTTTCCGTGCTACTCGCCGTTCCCTTTCTCTGTACTTCTCGTACCCATTCTCTTATGTTCCACTGAACTCAAATTTTTGGCTCATCACCTATTCCAGCAGTTGGTAGTAAACTGTGGTACTGTATAGTGTACTAAAACTAGGGGTATCAAATTGGCAATTATTATTTAAATTCAAATGGACATGCAGAATACGATAAACATACAGAAATACATCAACAAATGTTACAAACGGTAACACTACCACATACTCCCTCTAGAAAATAAATCTTTATCAACGACCCAGGTTTGAGGCAACACCTTTATGTGCTTGACTCGACTAATGTTTTTTTTTTTTTCCTTTGGTTTGTTTTTTCCGTCGATCTTGTTTTCCGTGCTGAGCACCAATGCTACCGACGTGCCAGCAGGAAGGCAGCTCCCACACCTGGACCCTACCTATCGACCCATCAACTCATGAACCGGGGACCAACGGCTTTACTTCCCATCCGAAGGAAGGCGTGATCAGAGATGTTATGCCTCAGAACATCCCGGTGGCGCCGACTGGGATTGAACCCAGGCCTGCTGGGGTGAGAGGTTATCACGCTTACCACTACACCACCGGCGCCGTTTCGACTAATGTGAAAATAAGCATTTTGAACGCGAAATTCGACAAAATAGTGAATTTGTTCCGACAATCGAACAAGTACTATTTTACGCGCTTTACCCTATTCCTTTCGAGGGCGTATTGTACTAAAACTGCTAGAAATTGAACTATTATTCCTATCTCGGTTTTGCTTGTTGATAGAGTGTCTCTCAAGCTACATAATAGCCATTTGTTACTCAAATAGCTTCGTGCGGTACTCTGTGCTAGTGTTGTTGGAGATTTTGTTGGGAAATTGATTATTGTAATTGGTTATGGAGTTTAATTCCTACAGTTTATCGTCTCCTTTTCGAGTGCGGAGCCTTACCGGTATAGCTCAAACTATTTGGAAGATTGCATTTTGTAGTTTTATTCAACCTTGGACGATCTATCCATCCCAAAGAGAACGCTACTCGCATTGGAAGCAAAAGCTGTAGGGGGGAACAAAAGCGACTATGGACAACAAAAGAGATCTACACGAACACCTAACACTTCAGCATGAGCTCTATCTAATTTTCTCTAATTGCGGTTTGTTTACTTTTAGCGATAGATCACAAAATTTACTGACTGACGAACTTTGGACAAAGTAACTTTTCGGCTAACTACGGACAAATAATAATATGACTCCATCCAAAACAGACCAACTGACGAAGACATACGGTTAACAAACTGACGACTAACTACGACTCTGAAATACCGGGCTTTAAATCGGCAGCAGAGAAGATCTTTACAATCTTTCCCTGTTCATTGGCAAGCTCCTAGGAATTAGTGCCTCTACGAGAAACGATCCTGCAAGGAACGTAAGTTGGACCTAATTTTGAATTGTATGCATCTCCAGCGGACGATTGTGTGAAATTTCGACGGTAGACGTGCTGACCTACTTGGTACACTGGTGAGGGTTTATTGTACCGAAGATTATAGTTATGCTTACTGTGCTCATAGGCTCTTTCGAGGTTTCTGCGAACAATGTCGGCTACTTTGCTATCAATGGCCTGTTTTCGCTCAACTCGTTCATCAGGAGACAAGTCTCTAGTTTCGACTTCACGGAGGTGCTGATCACCTGAGGACACAATTTCGTGACCGAATACGATCTTGTACGGCGTGAAGCCTGTCGATGCGTGTAGAGTATTGTTTATTGTGTGCTCTACCTCAGATATACGTGTGTCCCACAACCTCTGGTCCATCTTCACATACGTTCTAATACAAGCATTGATACTTCGGTTAAGCCTCTCCACAGGATTGGCTTGACTGTGGTGACGGGCATTGGTCCAATACTTCACCTGGTATCTCTCAAGAAATGCCTTGAATTCATGACTGACAAAGCTAGACGCATTGTCCGAGATTAATATCTCTGGAACCGAAAATCTTCGGAACCACTGTTCCTCTAGGATTTTGGTCGTCAAGCTTGTCGAAATTTTTCGGACTGGCACTAGCACTGTCCATTTCGAAAATAGATCTAAAAGGACCAACAGGTGTGCTTTACCGGATTTGCTTCGGGGCAATGATTGAATATAATCAATGGAAAAAATTTGAAAAGGTTTTGTTACCAATCTGGGTTTACCCATTTCCGGGTGTTGCGAAACATTCGAGGGTTTTGTTTCTTTGCAAACCATACACTGCTGGACGTGCTTCTGGACGGATGTGGAAATTTTTGGCCAAAAGTACAATTTTTTTATACGGTCTAATGTTTTCTCAAACCCTCTCCTGTTTCAGCACTTGACTGCGTAAATGTTGAGGCACGCAAAGCTTCCATTGATGGGTGTAATCTAGAACATCTGTTTTTGTAGGAACGAGTTTATAGAACTTTCCATCTTCGATCTTGTAATCGAGCTCCTCTTCTGGAGAATCTTCCACCTTTTCTAGGAGGTCATTGTACCACGAATCAACCGAGACACCGACATCCAAGCTCTCCACTGCTCTCGATAAGGCATCGGGAATGATATTATCTTTTCCCCGCCGATGCTTTATCTCGAGGTCGTAGCTCTGGAGCTGACTTTTCAGAAGCTGCATAGGCCTGTTGGGCGGGCGTGAGCTTCTGAGAGAAGTATGCGATTACTTTCTCGCCCTCATCATGCTGCTGAGTTAGAATCGCCGCGATAGCGGTATCACTGGCGTCGCTCTGAATTTGAAATGATCGGGTGAAGTCTTGATTGCACAGAACGGGAGCAGATATCAGGCATTCTTTTATGCGGAGAAAAGCCCTCTCAGCTTGTTCGTTCCACACAATCGTTTTTGGTTTTTTCGAAGCAAGTTTGTGAGTGGAGCTGAAATCTCACTGAAATTGCTAATAAATGGTCTGTAATAGTTTGCCATACCCAGATACCGGCGTAAGGCGCGAATAGAGGTCGGTCGCTCGTAATTCACGATCGCCTCAATCCGATCGGGATTGGGTTTCAAACCATCAGGTGTGAGTAAATAACCCAAATACGGGAGTTCATTGAGGCAGAATTTTGATTTTTGCAAGTTAATAGAAAGACTTGCATTTGTCAGACGACGTGCTACTTCCCGCAGACTTTTGAGATGCCCTTCAAAAGTTTCGCTTACGATGACGATATCGTCAAGGTAAACGAAAACTTCCGGTTCAAGCCCTCCCTACCCCAGTACTTGATCCATCAGCCTAGAAAGAGTGGCTGGGCTATTGATGAGACCAAAGGGCAACCGGATAAAATTAAACAACCCTCTACCTAACACCGAAAAAGACGTGTACATCCTCGAATTGGATTCGAGAGGTATTTGAAGAAATGCTTTCGTGAGATCGATTGTCGACAAATACCTACACGCCCCCAATCGACTTAGTATGCGATCTTGGTGCGGCTGAGTTCTGTTTGAAAACTGATCAATTTCCGGCATTTTCGAACATTGAAAATAACATACGAAATGTCACCTTTAACCACGAGTTAAATTTAACTCGGCAATTGGTACACAGCCCAAGAAGTATTTCTCGATTACTTTTTCGAAGGAACGTATCAGCTTTTGTAAACAACGCATTTGATCGTCGATTTGGCGTAACTGGTAGCTCGCCCACGTATGCTAGTACAACCATCAGATAGGGGAAAATTTTCCCAACCTGTTAGCGGTGTTAGTATGTTGGGCGAGCTATTAGTTATGCCAAACCGACGATAAAATGCGTCGTTTACAAAAGCTGATATGTCCTTCCGAAAAGTAATCGAGATTTGTAGTTATCATTCAGGCAACGAGCGCTTGGGTCATCGAGGCGACGCCACTACCAGCAGCCAATGATCTCGACGGGAACGACGCGCAAAGTTCGAGGTGCAAAACTCGAACTCTGCGCGCTTGACAGGAACCGCCTTCCTACTGCTTCTGCTGTTGCTGCTGCTACTACTGCTGCTGCTGTTGCTGCTACTGCTGCTGCTGCTGCTGCTACTGCTGCAACCTGATTACCCACGGTCCGAAGCGAAAATGAGTTGAGGCACATTAGCAGCGCTGTTTTATAACTTTTCTGATTCAATCAGCACGATGTGCAACCAAATTGTACTTGATTATGAGGACTGGGTTTGGGGAGAACGTTTATTTCATGAAAACAGTGATAACATTATCACTTTTTATTTGTCTATTTTTAAAACAGTTTTTTTTTATGAAAAATTGAAAAAAAAAAAGTTTATAGCAACAATACGAAAGGTATTTCCTATCGGTGTATTCGGATTTTAATTTCATCTATAAATGACAAAAAATTACACCTTTTCGTGACGGTCGTAATTTTAGATTTTCGATTTACCCCCAGTACCTTCCCGTAAGGCGTAGTCTACGTCAAAAAATTTGCCTAACAGGAGACATACACTCGATGAATTACCAACAACTGACTGTAAAACATTTCTGGTACCTATATATATGAAATTATATTAACATCCAAAGTTCATCCTTTTTTCCATATTCTGCACAAAAGAAATGTACTGCCCCGCCCCCATTCATAATAAAATGGAGGGAAATCCTGTCAATTGCTGGGCTTAGAAAGTATGGTTTGTGCAGCATATGTAAAAAAAGAGGGACTTCGGATGTATTTTTTCTGCAAAATATGTAAAAAAGGAGGGACGTCGGAAGATAACCTAAATGCATATATCATGCATCATAGATAGAGATAGATAGATAGGTTCTACGTCATACTGCGGTCGTGTCTAGGACACAACCCTTTAATTTTTATTTTTATTTTGAGTTTTTCTTGGAATTTTTAATCCATTTCTAGGATTTATCATGCAGCATTTTGAGTTCAGATGCTTTACTGGAAGTGCTGCTTGATAAGAGAACAAAACAGTAACGAAAAAGCCATGAAAAACACAAATGAAAGTCAGCTGGTGCGTTCTGCCCAGATGTGCCTTGTATACCACTGTCCCCTACTTCTATTGGCAGTGAAGGTGGGGTAACTCCTACGTAAACCCCCTCCCCCCCTTCCCTCCTCAACTAGGGAGTTTGGCAAAAGAAGTGCCCGAATGATTTCAATTTCTATACATTTTTTCACAGAGCCGTACTCTAACGGAAATTCTTTTCTCTTCATAACTTTCTCTAGCTACGAGTTACGTCTCTTGTTGACATCAACATCACGCATAAAGAAAGTAATTATTTTAAGGAAGTATTCAAAAGATCCCAGGTAATGGAAGGTTTCAGCGTAAAGGGCTATAGATATTATATCATGACATCTTATTTGCATTGTTCAGAGTCAACATCACAGCTTTAAAATCAAAATCTACATTTCTATAGCAAAAATCTTCACATGTCTGCTTGAAATTCAAGAAGCCTTTGGAAGCCTTTGGAAGCCTTCGGAAGCCTTCGTTAATTTCAACATGCCGTCTAAAATTCTCACCAAACATTAAATGCCTTTAAAATGTAATTCTTCACAGATACTTCAATTCTGATATCTCTGAGCAGTAGAAGAGTTATTATTATTATTTATTATTTTTATTATTGTTATAAACTCATATTAATTAGTCATGCCATTTAAAAAGATGACACTTTGTTTTTTTTCTCTTTCAGATTCCGTAACATCATCGCAAATTCAGGGAAAAAGCATAACACCAGATGTAAGTATTATGTGTAAATGAATGAAATCTATTAAACTTACTGAAATTTATTAAACGTAATGAAATTTTTAGAACGTTAGGCATAAGTACGTTAAAATTTACGCACATTGTATTCGTGCGTTAAGGCAAAATGACAGCTGAATCCATTGTCTAACTGTCTCATTTTCTGCAACGTATACGTATACCTCCAGTTTGGAAATTAGTACAGTAAATAAGAATAATTTGTTTTTGAATTTATGGAGGTTTTTTTATATCTTTTACCGTTATCAGAAAAAAAAAATATTTGAGGGCCCCGAAGGATCCACCGGAAGATCCGGAACTTCTGTAAAATTGCCCAATTTATGAAACCAGAGCGCCTTCTACACACTTAGATTTTTTGCCGAGATGGGCACCACCGAGCAGCTCGGCATTTTATTTTGCTGGAAATTCAGCAAAAAATATGTTTGTTAGCTGAGGTCTCGGCAAAATTCCCGTTTGTTAGCTGAATCTCGGCAAGTTTTTCACTGAGATACAGCAAAATAAAATGCCGAGCTGCTCGGTGGTGCCCATCTCGGCGAAAAAATCTAAGTGTGTACGAAGTTTCTGTCTATGGAAGAGTTGTGCAGATAATCAAGGTCTTCTGCATGATGAAGAGGTTTGTTTGGAATTCTTTTACTACGCGGCGCTAGTGTATATGTGAACTCTCTGTACGGGCTATAACTTGAGATCTTGGTATTCTAAACATTCTGCCTTCGGCAAAGTTGTTCAGGAGGTTTAGTTCGGAATTTGCTCACTACGCAGTGCTAGTGTGCATATGAGCTTCATCTCCATCCAGAAAGCTGCCGTCATCACCAAAGCTTTTCAAGTGATTTATATGCATCTATTTGGAACAGAAACAGGGATTCTTTATAAAAAAGGTATTTTTGGAATTGAGCTACGTGCAGAGTCTGATCAATATGGGAATCCAAGATGGTGACTTCCGGATAAGATACCTTAATATAACATGGATATTTTCGTACTGAGAGTACAGGCTGGAAATACATGTCCGCATTACGTACATTTTCCCATACTAACTCAAAATTCTCCCACAAATCCATATCGCAACTAAAAAGCAATGGGTTGTAATCCACCATACAAACTTGACCAACCCTAATGTACACCAAATTGAAAGTTACTTGAAACTTTTTGAAAAGCCACCGTTTTGAATTAAAAAAAAAGGACATCAGGCAACGATTTCCAGCCTCTACTATAGGATTTATATTACGTACTGAAAATTTACTTACACACTAGCACCGCATAGTGAGACAATTCAAACTCATCTTTCTACGATCCAAAAAGCTTGGTCACGAAAACAACTTTGCTCAAGACAGAAACTTTCAATATAACCAGGATCTTGGGAT